>NC_056744.1:1445068651-1445073651 GCF_019279795.1 Protopterus annectens | reverse complement strand
ATTTGCCATTGGCAGAGTGTGGAAATGGAATCTATATCTCTGTGATACTATGTTTAGTACCCACTTGTCCTGGGTTATTAACTGCCAATTTTGAGCAAAAAGTGCTAATTTTCCCCCTAAGGGTGCTGCCAAAATATAAGTGCTTGGTGTAGGCAGAGGGAAGTAATTGGGACCGTTTTCTGTAGGTTTGCACTTTATCTCCCCCAGATTTGGAGGTAGAAGCGCCCCATTGCTTTGACCTGTATGAATCTTGCGCCTGGTATCTGGTACCCTTAGGGCGTCTGTATTTGCCCCTTTGAGCTGTGTGTGACATTTTTTCTAGACCAGTGTCTACTGAATCTTGGTGGCTGCTCTTGTAAGAAGTCTTTAACACTTTGCATAGACTTAGCTTTGTCTTCCATTTTCTTTAAAACCTTTTCTGCCTTAATACCAGAGTATCAGGCTGTAAAAGTGCATCTAGCAATTTAGCTTTAACATGATCAGGCAAATTTTCTTTTAACCAAGCATGCCTCCTAATCACAGATCCAGTAACTGTGGCCCTGCAGAAGGCCACTAAGGAATCAAAACCACATTGCAAAGTATGCTTTCCAACCTGTTCAGCTGCATGCAATAATTCCTGCAATTCTTTATTTTCTGCACATTCAGAAATGATCATTTTCTGTTTCAGCAATCCCATAACATTGTTGTTGATACTTAAGCATATGAAATTGACAATTTAAGGCCCTGATTGCCAAGGCTGCATGTATAAACCTTTTTTCCCCATCTGTCCAGTGCCCTTGAATCTCTGTCAGAGGGGGTAGGATTTTTTGCTGTTGAGGCCTCAATTCCCTTTGGACCCTGTGAAATAGTTTCAGGATCAGCAGCAGGGTTTCTAAATAAGAATTTATGAGAGTCAGGGACCCTGTAATATCTGTCAGGCTTACTGACAGCCGGAGGTAAGGAGTCAGAGGCCAAGCCTGACTCTGAAAACACATCATCCACAATGTCTAAAACAGGGGGAATGGCTGAAGGCCTGTGCTGAGGGAGGAGAAGGAAATCCCTGAGCCTCTTTTTTGATTCTGAGAAATCTTGACTCTCCCAGTGAAAATGATCCCTTCAAAGTATGCAAGGTTTCTCCAAAAGAATAATCCTCAGGAGGAGATGCAGATGGTATAGACTCCTTTGCATTAGAATCCTCATAGGGAGGTATAAATAATTCCTGATCAGAAAAGGAATCGGAAGAAATAGAAACCTGATCTGAAGATTCATAATCAGTGTCTTGCCTAGGCCTCTTATATGGAGGGGGATGGGTACCACTGATCAAGGTAAAAAGGTCTTCAGTCATTTTGATCATCTGTTTTTTAGGCATAGAGGCCTGTGGACGTGGCTCATGCATCAGTTTTTTAGCTTTAGAAGTTGCTTTTGTCTTTGGTTTTGCAGCCGTCGTCGGTTTGATATACAAATGTTGAGATTTGAATACACCCTCAGAAGCTGGTGCCTGCTCAGCGGCTCCAGACCCATCCGAGGGAGATACATCCGTCGGTCCAATACCTTGAGTATCTTACGGCATGCTGGACTCCACATGGGTGTCGATAGAGGCCTGCGACTCGAAGGTAGCGGGTATCAGGGGCTCACTGAGTACCGGCTAACCGGCGACTGGCTTAGAAGAAGCTTCGTTGGTTTTGGATCTTGACTGCCTTTCTCTGTCCTTTTCTTTGCATTTTTTGTGTACTCCGGTAGTCGGACTGCTATCCGATGACATTTCTGGGTAATTAAATTGCGTCTTTCGGCTTTTCCCGGTTACGGGTCGCCACAGCGGAACTCCGGTCCGCTAATGATTGGCAGCAGATTTTTACGTACTGGCTTGCCGAACCCAATGCACAACCTTCAACGAAGGAACGCCCATTCACGCATGTCGCTACACAGAAGACGCTCTGAGAATCGAACGGGCAATGTCTAACTGTGAGGTGACAACGCTACCACAGCACCACCACCGCAGGTCTTCTGGGTAATTAAATCTGTTTCCAAAATACTCTGAAGCAAAAATATACCGACGCTTAATAGTGCATTGGTTAAATCTAGCACAAAACCGACAGCCAGGCACGTTATCAGGGCCTAGGCAAGGAATACAGTATAAATGTAAATCCTTATGAGAGGTATTTGCTTCCCATAAGTAGTTTTTCTGGCATCGGTATGGAGCAAGAAAAAAAAGTTTCCCCAACAGGGTACTTAGCTTTAGTGAAGACTTCGGTTCTGAAACTCAAACTCGAATATTTTAGTAGTCGGCTGACCGGCACTTGCGAAATGCTTCTGTTTCGGGCACCGCGCGGCAAGAAAGACTTAAGAAAATGGCGTCTGCTGCAGGTTTTATACCCCTGACGACCTGACGTTATGGAAGAGTAGACCGCAACCGACGCAGGACCCAAGACTTTGGAATTCAGGCCGACTGAGGGCAACCTGCCAGCAGATTACCCAAATGTAATGACTGCAACAGTGTAACACGAAGAACATAAATATCTTTTCCACTTTTCAAATATGATTTCCTAGCACTAGGCCTTCTGGCTTCAAGCATGACTTCCAACACCGGTTTGCTGAGGGTTGCAAGTGGTGTATTCAGGGGATAAGCCAGACTGCAAGGTTTAGGGTTTGCAGCTGTGGATTCACAATCTGTCCCTCCTGCTGGAACAGCAGGAAGGAGGTTTGATGTAGGTGCTAGGGTGGCACTGCCATCAGACTGCAGAGGAGTGGGTACCAGTACTGGCGTGGCCAGTCTGGGGCAATAAGGATTGTCCTTGGCCTGTCCTGTTTCACCTTGAGAGGAGGGGCAGAGGACGAAAGACATAAATAGAGAGGCTTTTCCATGAGAAGGATAGGGCCATCCACCTTCCACGCTCTGCTGTGAGGATTTCTGGTGCAAAATTTGCTCAACTGATGGTTTTGGGGGGGGGGTCCACCTCTGGGTTGGGGGGGGGGGGGCAAAGAGGTCCACCTCTGGGTTAGAAGTTTGAAGGAGTTGGTTTCCAGTTTCCACTCGTGTGGGCCCAGTAGATTTCTGCTCAAGTAGTCTGCCAGTGAATTTTGTTTGCCTGGCAGGAATTGAGCTTGCAGGTGCACTTGGTTGCTCAAGGCTGTGTTCCACAGGGCCATGGCTAACCAGCAGAGTGGGTAGGAATGAGTCCCCCCTGCTTATGTACCACATGACTGTGGTGTTGTCTGTCTTTATCAGGAGCTGTCCTGGAAGGAAAAGGTACTTGAAAGCTGTCAGAGCATTCTGTACAGCTAGCATATCTTTTTGATTGATATGCAGGGGGATTTGTCTTGGGCTCCATTTGCCTTGAATGCATTTGCCTGCCATATGAGCCCCCCATGCATAGTCTGACGCGTCTGTTGTCAGAGTTTGGGCAGGGGGGTGCGGGTTGAGTGAAAAGTCTCTTGTGGTTGCATGCCTCTGTCCACCACATGAACTCTGTCCTTAGACAAGGTAGGATAGGAATCACTGTTTGCAGGTCCTGATAATGTTGGCACCAGAGATATCTTTAAGTACCACTGAAGTTTCCTCATATGCAGTCTTGCATATGTTATTAACAGAATGCATAAGGCCATGAACCCTAGGGCTTGCAGCATTTTCCTTGCAGATAGCTGGGTTTTGGTGGTCATTAGTTTGAAATAGTTTGTCGAATAGAAAGCTGTGGGAAGTGGTGTTCAAACTTCCTCCCAGGAATACAATCGTTTGGCTGGGTACCAGTTGTGATTACTTTTCATTGATGGTGTACCCCAGAGAAGTTAGGAGTCTCTTTACAAATGCCAGGTGCTGAAGCAGCGATTCCTGACTGTTCGCCTGAATCAGGCAATCATCTAAATATGGGTAGATTTGAATACTTCTCTGCCTGCAGAATGCAATGGCTGGGGCCAGGCACTTACTCTGGGCGCAGTAGATAAGCCAAAGGGAAGTGCAGAGAAATGATAGCGCATAGAGCCCGCCTTGAAATGTAGAGATTTCCTGCAAGACTCCCTTAGGGGGATGTGCAGATAAGCTTCTTTTCAGTCTAGGGTGACTGACCAGGCATCCTTGGCTAACTTAGGAAGGAGTTGTTGCAGTGAAGGCATTTTGAATTCTGGAACCATCAGAAAGGTGTTGAGAATAGAAAGATCCAGTATAGGGTGCCAAGAGCCCTCTTTTCTGGGCACCAGGAACAGTCTGGAGTAAAAGTCCTGTCCCCTTTGTTCTACTGGAACAAGATGAATAGCTCTGACACTGAGAAGGGAAAGTACTTGTTTTTGAGCCTTTGCCCACTGGTTTGGAGAAGGTCTGGCAGCCTGCTTGGGGGTGGCAGAGTGTGGAAGTAGAATCTGTGCCCCTGGGATACAATGTTTAGAACCCATCGGTCCTGGGTAATGGACATTAGTTTTTTTGCATGAAGGGCGAGTTTTCCTCCTAGGGGTGCAAGTACCTGAGCATGGCTGGGAAGGATGATTGAAAAGTCATTGTGAACTTTTTTCCATAAGAGGGTGGCTTACCACGCCCTGTTTTTGAGGTGGGAGCACTCCATTGTTTAAATCTCTGCACACCCTGAGACTGTAGTCTTGGTGTTTGGTATCCCCTGGGTTTGGACTGAGAAGGCCTGGGAGGGGCTGGAAAGGACCAATTTTTAAAAGGCCAATGCCTACTGAAATCTAGGTGGCTGCACCTGTAAGAAATCTTTAACAGTTTGCATAGATTTAGCTTTTTCCTCCATATTTTGAAGAACTTATTTTGCTTTTGTGCCAAACAAACAATCTTGATTTAATGGAGCATCCAGTAATTTTGCTTTGACATGGTCTGGCAAGTTTGGTTCCTTCAGCCAAGCGTGACTTCTCAGTACAGACCCAGTGACAGCAGCCCTGCAAGCTACTTCTAAGGCATCAAACCCACATTGCAAAGTATGTTTACTAATTTGGTTTGCAGAATGCATTAACTATTGTAAATCTTAATTTTCTGCACAATCTGGAGGCAATAACATTTTTTGTTTAGTTACATAATA
>NC_056744.1:1444906151-1445063651 GCF_019279795.1 Protopterus annectens | reverse complement strand
CTATACATGGAATTCTTGGGTGATTTACAAGATGCACTCGGGGGCTGATGTTACTGCTACAGTATGTATTACACACATATTTCTCAAAGTATCCACAGGCAATAGAAAAAGAAGTTATGTACCTACCATAACGTTCCATGTTAGTTGTCTTCATCTCGCCTTCTTTCTTGCTGGTTGGGATCGGAGCCGATCCTCAGCTCTGACTCTGCCATCTTCTTTAGCTCGAGAGCTGTTTACTGGCTCGAGGCTATCCCTTATTCCATGATGCCTAGCGATAGCTACCCAGATTTCGTTTGAAATAGCTAACCCCAGACATTGCCAGAGAATAAACCTGTCCAAACAAATAGGTTTAGTATACCTGTCCTACTCTAAGTTAGTAGAGGAAACAAACCAAAGAACACTCAGCCAGTGAAACCAGAACTCCTCTCGGTCCAATAGGACAGGGGGACGGAGGGTGGGGCATAAGAAGAAGGCGAGATGAAGACAACTAACATGGAACGTTATGGTAGGTACATAACTTCTTTATGTTAAGTTGTCTATCTCGCCTTCGTTCTTGCTGGTTGGAACAGCGTCCCTAGCACCTACAATCCTGGGCGGCTCATTGGAACAGACTCTACAGAACAGTAGAACCAAAGTCAGCTCTGCTCCTGGAGACCATATCTAGCTTGTAATGAGAAATAAAGGTATTGCACAGATCCAATCTAGGTTGCCCATGGATTCTAAGACTACAGAGGTGGCCAAGGCCCTAGTAGAATGACCTTTCGGTTTGATAGGTAACTCTTTGTTCTTTAATTGATAAATGAAAGTAATAGTTTCAGACAACCACCTGGATAAGGTCACCTTGGAAACTGGGAGACCTTGTTTGCCTAGAGCATAGGAAATGAATAGTCTGTCCGACTTCCTTATTTCCTTAGTCCTGTGCAGGTAAAAACGCAATTGTCTATGAACGTCCAATTGGTGTAATTTGTACTCTGCCTTATTGGTGTGGTTGGGGAAAAACACAGGAAGGTCTATAAATTGGTTTAAATTATTTCCTGAGCAGACTTTCAGAAGAAAAAAGAAGTTATGTTCTTACCACAACGTTCCATGTGAATTGTTCATCTCGCTTTGTTCTTACACACGGGTTCGGAGCCGATCCTCGGCTCCGAGTCGGCCTCTTCACAAGCTCTGCATCCAAGAGAAAGCTCGAGGCACAGTCTATACCCCATGATCCTCCTCTACCATCCCTCAAATCTAGTTCGCAAGAACCAGAACGCACTACTAACCACTGCGTCTAATGCTCACGCAATCACACACTCGAGACTGAACAATACTAGAACCAACCACAGATAGGAAAATAGCTAATAAGCAACTTACTGAGGAATAGGTAGAGAAGGCAACCTAGAGAATACCAACCAGGCACTAGTCGTACCCATTCTTCCAGAACGTGGTGGGGGAAGGAGGCAGGGGATGTAAGAACAAAGGCGAGATGAACAATTCACATGGAACGTTATGGTAAGAACATAACTTCTTTATGTGAAATTGTTTGATCTCGCCGTTTGTTCTTACACACGGGTAGCGTCCCTAGCTCAGTTACCCTGGGTGACTTATGGAAGAACGTTCCTGAGTACAGTGGAACCAAAGGACGCCCTGTCCTTGGAGGACCTATCTACTTTGTAGTGAGTGACAAACGTATGAGGTTTTGCCCACGTAGCCGCTGCACAAATAGTATCCAACAGAAGAAAAGCGGCACGGGCTGAAGAAGTAGACACGGCCCTGGTAGAATGAGCTTTAGGCTTGAACGGAAGTGGTTGCTTTGAAGCTGAATAAACAAAATTTATGCAGTCCGAAAGCCATTTAGATAATGTCCGTTTAGTTACTGCCATGCCCTTCTTATTATCTGCGAATGACACGAACAGCTGATACAACTTTCTGTAATCCTTTGTTCTGTAATCCTTTGTTCTGTACAGATAAAATCTCAGTTGTCTATGTACATCCAACTTGTGTAGCATGTATTCCAATTTGTTTGAATGGTTTTTGAAAAATGTGGGGAGTTCAATAGACTGGTTAATATTACGCACAGAGCATACCTTCGGGAGAAATGACGGATTGGTACGCAAGGAGAGACTGTCTGGGTGAAAAACTAAGTATGGCGGTCTGACTGACAATGCCTGTAGCTCTGATATTCTACGAGCTGAGGTAACAGCAATGAGGAAAAGGGTCTTCCATGACAAACACTTAAGTGAGCAGGTTGAAGCTGGTTCGAATGGTGGCAGCATAAGCTGAGACAACATCAAATTCAAATTCCATGGAAAAACCGGCTCGCGGATGGGTGGCCGAAGGAGAAAGGTACCCTTCATGAAGGCCTTACAAATCCTGAGACATAACCGAAGAACCCCCTTCACCTACATGGAAGTTCGATATGGCCGCTAATTGCACCCTTATCGTAGAAGTAGAGGCCCCTTCGTGAAACAGTGTGGATACAAATTCTAGGATTTTGTGTATCGGGGCCACTAAGGGATCTAATCCCTGCACTGATGCCCAGCAAGCAAAACGTTTCTTCCATTTGCTTTTGTATAGTTTTATGGTACAGGGTTTGTGGGAAGAAACTAAAATGTGTTGTACTGTAGAAGACAAAAACTTTGACCTGGCTAAATTGGGAAGTGGAGCGGCCAAGCTGTCAGTTTGAGGGACTGAAGGGATGGAAGAGGAACTCCCGACGAGTGAGTCAATAGATCTGGCTCTGGGTCCAGAATCCATGGTTCCTCCATCAGGTAGGCACGAAAGAAGGGAAACCAGATCTGTCGAGGCCAGAATGGTGCTGAGTATGATCGTTCTTTCCAGATTCCTGGCTTTCTGTAGAAATTTGGGAATTAAAGGGACAAGAGGAAAAGCATACACGAGACCCGGGGGCCAATCGTGTACCAGTGCGTCCCTGGGGGCACCCCCCGGAGGGGGAAGAAGGGCTAAGTAGCTTCTGCATTTGGCATTCAAGGGGGATGCAAAAAGATCGCAGCAAGGCTGGCCCCATTTGCGGAAAATCCTTTCCGTTACTTGACTGTTCAGGGACCGCTCGTGAGGCAACAGGATGGCTCTGCTCAACCTGTCCGCAATGACGTTGGATGACCCCAGGATGTGCGTTGCTATCAGAAAACGACCGGTGGATGCCACCCATTGCCAAATTCTCAGGGCCTCTCTGCCTAGTGGATAAAATCTGCTTCCACCCTGCTTGTTTATGTACCAGACCACTGATATATTGTCCGTCTGAACTGCCACTGTTCCTAGAGGTAGACATTCGTGAAAGTGTTGCAACGCTAGGAACACCGCTCTCAGCTCCAGAACATTGATATGCAGATTGTACTCTATCTTGGACCACTCTCCTTGGACTGTTCTCCCCTGGAAAAGCCCCCCACCCCATCAGGGAAGCGTCTGTGGTTACTGTGGCTGTACGGCTGGGTAATACAAACGGACGACCCATCGTCAGATCCTGGCTGTTTAGCCACCATTGAAGATCCCGCTTGCAAGATTCCGTGATCGAGATGTGGTGTGACAGAGGGAGCTGTTGGAACGACCACTGTGCGAAGAGCAGCCACTGGAGGATCCTCATGTGCATCTGACCCAGAGGAACTGCAATCAGCGTGGCTGACATAATTCCTAGAACTTTCAGCACTTGTGCCGCAGAAACTTTTCTGTTCCGAATAAGAATAGCGACCTGGTCTTGGAGGGTTGATACTCTTGTTTGTGGGAGTTTGATCAGCATTGTGGTAGTATCTAACTCCACCCCTATGAATGAGATATGCTGTGAGGGCGATAAGGCAGATTTTCGAAATTGACCGAGATCCCTAAACGGGAAAGTACAGTTTTGTACCTACCATAAATGTAGATGTTCGAGTGCTAATACAGCTGCAGTCATAACAGATGGGGCCGACAGAGGACCCGCCTGACGGCAGGAGAACCCATCTGTTATGACTGCAGCTGTATGCACGATGAACATCAAAGGTTGATTGTGTACTCCCTGGACTGTACAAGGCGATGCTTGGTGGTGGCGGTGAGGAGCCAGTCGTCCAGATACGGAAACACCCGCAATCCTATCCGCCTCAGGTGAGACGCCACTATTGCCATGCATTTGGTGAACACCCTGGGGGCTGAAGTGAGACCAAAGGGCAGAGCTCGAAATTGGAAATGACTGGCTCCCAGCTGGAAGCGCAGATGATCCCGGGATGCTTTGGCCATGTTGATGTGGTAGTAAGCGTCCCTGCGATCTATAGAGCACATCCAATCGTCCTTCTGCAGGAAGGAAAGGATCATCTGTAGCGTGACCATCCGGAATTTTTCCTTCCTTACGAAGATGTTGAGTTTGCTGAGGTCCAAATCGGCCTCCAGTCCCGTTTTCTTTGGAACTAAAAAGAACCTTGTGTAAGTTCCGGATCCTATCTGGTCTGCCAGGACTGGTTGGATGACTTTTTTTCGAGCAGCTTTCTTATTTCTATGGCTGCTTGATCTCGCAGACTGGGTGGAACATCTGGAAATCTCTTTTGTTCGGCGGGCATGGTTATAAATGGGATGTTGTATCCTCTGGTTACTATGCTTTTTACCCAGGAATCCGTAAGTAAGATTTAGCCAGGCCTCTGGGTATAAAGCTAAGCGACCCCCGACTGCCTCCAGAGTATGACAGTCGGGCCTCCCCTCAGGAGTGCTGGAAGGGCTTCCCAGGGACGCTATCCCTGTCCCCCTGGTTCTGCGGACCCCCTCTGCCACCTGGGCGGTGTCTTCCATTCCTGCCTCCTCCTCTGCCTCTGGAGGAGGCGTCACTCTGTGTGGACTGGAAAGATCCCAGAGTTTCAGAAAGTACAGTTTTGTACCTACCATAAATGTAGATGTCTGATAGATATGCAACTGCAGTCATAACATATGGGTTGTCCTGCCTCAGGCAGCCCTCGGTCGGCCGAATTCCAAAGTCTGGGTCCGGCGTCGGCTGGTGTCGCCTCCTCTCCGACGTCACAACGGCTGGAGTATAAAGGCATCGGCCGACACCATCTTCTTCAGTCTTTCTTGCCGCGCGGTGCCCGAAGCAGAAGCAGTTCGCAAGTGCCGGTCGGTCAGCTCCTGTGTTTTCAGTACCGAAGTCATCTAAAAGCTAAGCACCCCGTTGGGGAACATTTATTCTTGCCTCAGCCGATGTCAGAACAAATTGAGAAAGTTAATAATTGTTTGTCTTGTGGTAAACAAATACCTCATAAGGACTTCCATTCTCTCTGCCTTCCTTGCCTGGGCCCAGACCACGACGTCTCGGCCTGTGCTGCCTGTGCTTGCTTTAATAAGCGCACTCTCAAGCGCCGGGCAGAATTCGCCGAGGACTTTTTCGGTGAATCTTTTGCATATATCATGCCGTCGGATCAACCGACTACCCAATCTGCTAAAAAACGCAAGGGCAGGGACAGACATCCTCAGCCCACGTCCACTACCGATGCTACTCCTAAACCCTCTGCTAGTGCTCCGGTCCCTTCGGAAGTGGTAAATCAACCGCTCCAGGCCGACGACACAGCGTTAACACGACCTTTTCCGCCTCTTTGCCCTTTGGTGTACAGTCTGGTTGGGGCGGAAAAACGGACCTCTACGGCAGACAGGGTCTTACCTTCTTGCTCACACCGAGTGAGAGTCTCCTTCACTTTGGGACCAAACAGGGTGGCACCATCAAAGGGGGCATTGGCAAAGGAAGACTTGAAGGCTTCCGCAAAGGCGCATCCAGGATTGCCTCCGTAGAGCGATCGCTGAAGCTGCAGCCCTACTCGAACCCTCGGCCGCATACAAGATGAGCCTCATGGACGAGTTTACTATCGAACTGAGGGTGTTAAGTTGTGCTGTTACCTTTTTGGAGGCAGCAGCATCTGTGTTACCCTGGAGAGCATCTCCCAACTCCTTAATGAGATCTCTCTGAAGTCGCGTAAAATGCGCAAGGTAGTTCAGTGAACGCATGGAAAGAGTCGCTGAACTGAAAACACGCTTTCCGTACCGGTCCATAGTCCTGGAATCCTTATTAGGAGGATGAACAGAGGAAGATGACTCAGACATTTCCTTTTTCGTGACTGCCGCTACCACCATAGCATCCACTGGGACTCCTTTTGTAAGATAAGCTTTGTCTCGGGGGGGCAGTAATATACTTATTCGGCCTCCTAGGGACCGGTTCCACTGTATCCAGAGTCTCCCACGCCCTTCGAGCTATTAGGTCCATTAGCTCATCGAAGGGCGGGGTCACCCAGGAAGTAGAAGGTTGAGCCCCAAATGCCTTCAGCAACACAGATTCGTCCTCAGTGGGGGCAAGGGTCTGCCAATCACTCCTATGTTTCAAGATCTCCTAGATGTCAGCAAACGAGACATCCTCTGAGGGGGACTGTGGGGACCCCTCCGACACATCCAAATCGGTGTCCGATGTCAGTGATTCTTGTGGAGAATCAATGTGCCTCCTCTTGCACAATTTCTTCCTCGGGACTTCATCAGAGGGGGCATCTGGTGAAGCTTCCGAGGAACAGGGAACACCCTTTGGGGGTGACTGAGGCATTGGGTCTCTACGCTTGGGAGGGATCGCTGGTACAGAAACAGAACGCGGCCCTTTGGGGGAAGGAGAAGATGATTCCGATGAAGTGAATGTCTTTTCAGACAAAACCTTCCTCATGACGTCGAAGGCACCGGAGCCCCGGGCCAAGGATTCCACCGGATCCGAAGAGCACGGTAGTTTCCTCGAGACCGGGACCACGGGCTCCGACCCAGAGGACAGATCCGAATTAATCTGTGCCGAGGCTCCAAGGGGAAGAGTCAGAACCGAAAGCTCGGCTCGACTCTCGGCCCCGGAACAAAGGAAAGACAGTCGGCTCCGTGACTCCTCGATGGGCTCTGAGGGAGTCGAGGTCAGTGGCGCCGATCACACAAAGGTAGGCTTCGGCACCGAGGGTTCAACAATCATCGGTTCCTCTTCTCCCGGCTCCGAAGACTCGAAGGGTCCCGAAGGAGGATCTGCTGGAGATACAGGAAGGGCTTCCAGTTTCAAAACCAACTGGGACGAAACTGCAATTAGTTTGGACAGAGCCGTACTCTCCATGAGCTTCTGTACCACTCGATCCACGTCAGTATCAGATAACGGGCTGGAAGAACGGGTCGAAGATGTCACCGACCGAAGGATAGAGGGTGGAGGCACCTCTGACACCAGCTCCAAGACCTGAGGCTCGATGAGAGATAAATCGCTCGGTGCTCGGCCCCGAGGTCTGTGGAGCCGGCGACCGAACCTTAGACGAAGTGCTCGGAGCCGATGACCTGGGCTCAGATACCTTAGAAGTCTGCGACCCCTTCGAAGACTTAGACGCCTGATCAGCCTTCTCCAAGGCTTCTTGAAAGTCAGGCTTTAATAAGCCCCTTTCTATCAGCTTCCTGCGCCTTTCCATCATGACCCTTCCACTGAAAGAGTGACAAATAGAGCAGTCCTCCTGCAGGTGGAGAGGGCCAAGACAGTAGATGCAGGAAGCATGATTGTCAGTAATGAACATCTGTCCACACTGACATCTTTTGAACCCTGATTTAGCTTTTTCAGCCATGACTGACAGGAACAAACTTTATCAACAAGGCTAGCTAGCTTATCAAGAGTATAAACACTAATTTAACTATGTACTATGAGAAGCTAAGTAATCTTAGCAACAGTCACTAATTTAACTAATATGAATATACACTACACTACAAGAGTAAATATATGTAAACAAGTAAATATATAGCAAAAAAAATCACTACACACAAATGCTATACTGCTAAATATTAGGAAGAAAATCTAACTAAGCTTATAAGCAAACTACTAAAGCTGTCAGAGCCCTGACAGTACTAAATAGGCCTAAGCCCTAAGATTATATCTATATCACTATATAGAAATGCAAACTCCTAGGTAAAAGAGCACACACACACACACACTAACGCTATAAATGCTACCAGAAAAAAGAAAACAATTTAAACAGCTCTAAAATTGAAAAAAAAAAAAAAAGTTTTAACTGGCCTGAGCTCTCCTCGACGCGATGTGCTGCAGCGGCAAACTAGATCTGAGGGATGGTAGAGGAGGATCATGGGAGATAGACTGTGCCTCGAGCTTTCTCTTAGATGCAGAGCTTGTGAAGCGGCCGACTCGGAGCTGAGGATCGGCTCCGAACCAGTGTGTAAGAACAAACGGCGAGATCGAACAATTTCACATCAAAGGATTAGTCCTCAGAGCAACCCTGTCCTTATGAAAAACCAAGTATGGAGGACGAACACATAGTGCCTGAAGTTGAGACACGTCTGGCTGAAGTAATAGCTACCAGAAAGAGTGTCTTCCAAGATAGAATCTTAATAGGGCAGGACACTGCTGGTTCAAAAGGGGGCCGAGTTAAGGAAGTTAATACCAGATTAAAGGTCCCAGGGAGGAGGGGATCGCTCACTGGAGGCCTAAAGAGAGTGGTCCCTCTCAAAAAGGCTTTACAGAGCTTATGAGACATAATATTTGAATTTGACAGACAGACATGAAAGTTAGAAATGGCCGCTAATTGAACCCTGATTGTAGCAGAAGCGGACCCAGAATGAAAAAGTTGTTAGGAATTCTAGAATTTCATGGTCTGGGGCTGAAAAGGGATCTATGTTCCTAGTCTCTGCCCAACAAGAAAAACGTTTCCATTTAGTAGCATAGGTTTTTCTGGTTGCGGATTTGTGAGGAGACAATAATCTCGCGTACAGCCAGGGAAATGCTAGGAAGCCTGGCTAAGGTTGGAAGTGGAGCAACCAAGCTGCGAGCTGGAGGGTTTGGAGGGATTGATGCAACCCGCCTGATTGATGAATCAGGTCTGGAATCGGATCCAGAGTCCAGGGCTGATCGAGAAGGTAATGGTGCAGGAATGGGAACCATATCTGTTGAGGCCAGTAGGGGGAAATGAAGATCATTTTGCAACCCAACGATATTGCTTTCTGTATGAGTTTTGGAATCAGGGGAAATGAAGAAAGGCATAAAGAAGTCCCCGAGGCCAATCGTGGACTACAGCGTCTCTGGGTGAATGACCTGGAAGCGGAAGAAGGGAGAAGTAGTTGCTGCATTTGCTGTTGAAGGGGGTGGCAAAAAGATTGCAGCAAGGCTATCCCCATTTGCGGAAGATAAGATCCGCAACTTCCTGATTCAGAGACCACTCATGAGGCATGAGTATAGCTCTGCTGAGTCTGCCCGCTATGACATTGGACCTCCCAGGGATGTGTGTCGCAATCAGAAAACGTTGGGAGGAAATCGCCCACTGCCAGTCTGAGTGCTTCTCAACACAGGCGGTAGGACCTGGTTCCACCCTGATTGTTGATGTACCACACCACTGACATGTTGTCTGTTTGAATTGCAATGGTCCCAGAAGGAAGAGAGTCCTGAAAGGCTTGCAACGCTAGATGCACGGCTCTCATTTCTAGGATATTTATGTGCAGATGGTACTCATGAGGTTGCCAAGTGCCTTGGACTGTCCTGCCCTGATAACACCCCCCCCACACACACCTTATCAGGGAGACATCTGTGGTCACTGTGGCTACCGGAGGGGGCTGAATGAAAGGTCTGCCCTGAGTCACTAGTGGGGAGACCATCCACCAGGAAAGGTGCTTTTTGCATGCTTCTGTAATCATGATCATGTGAGACATGGGCAGCTGTTGGAAAGACCACTGTGTGAACAGAAGCCACTGAAGGATCCTCATGTGAAAGCGGGCCAGTGGGATTAGAAGAATGGCTGCTGCCATGGAACCCAGAGTTTGAAGGACGAACCTGACTTGGATTCTTTTGCTCTGCATTAGAATTTGTACTTGCTGACGAACTGTAGACACCCTTTCCAGTGGTAGCCTTGCAGACATGTTCTTTGTGTCCAAGTCTGCTCGTATGTAGGTGACAGATTGACAGTGCAACAAGGCAGATTTTTCGAAGTTTATTGTAATGCCTAGCTGGGAGCAGATTGTGAGTGTGTAGTCCCTGGCTTGTAGAAGTTGGTGCCTGGTAGTAGCAGTGAGGAGCCAGTCGTCTAGATATGGAAACACCTGGAGTCCCCAGCATCTCATGTGAGCCGTGACCACTGCCATACATTTGGTGAAAACCCTGGGAGCTGTGGTGAGACCAAAGGGCAGAGCTCTGAACTGGTAATGACTGACTCCCAGCCGGAAGTGAAGACATCTCCTGGAGCGCCTGTCCATCTTGATGTGGTAATACGCGTCCTGAAGATCTATTGAGCACATCCAATTGTCCTGACCCAGAAAGGGTAGAATGGACTGTAGCATGACCATCCGGAACTTTGTTCTTTGTACAGACCTGTTTAGTCTGCTGAGATCCAGAATCGGTCTCCAGTCCCGTCTTTTTTGGTACCAAAAAAAACCTTGAGTAAGTTCCGGATCCGTGCCTGTCTGCTGGGACTTCCTGGATGACTCTTTCTAGCAGTTTTGAAACTTCTAATACTGCTTGGTCCTTCAGATTGGGTGGAACATCTGATGAAAGTATTCCCCCAACTACCTCAAGAGGTGAGCAGCCGGGCAACCCTTCAGGGATGCTAAAAGGGCTTATCAGAGAAGGATTCTCTGTTGCCCTGGTTCTGCGGAGCCCCTTTGCCACGAGGGCGGTGTCTGTTATTTCCCCCTCTGCCCCTGGAGGAAAAATCGCTACGTGCGTCAGGCAAGGCTCCCTGGGATTTTCGGAACCACATTTTGCCACTCTTCTGACGTCTGGGGTATGGTCTAGAAGGAGTGGAAAAACAGACTCCCACATCAGAGAGAGTCTTGCCTTCTTGCTCGCACCTAGTCAAAGTGTCTTTCACCTGCGGTCCAAAAAGAAAGGAACCATCAAAGGGGGTGTTGGTGAATGATGCTCAAAAGGGTTCCGCAAAATTACACAGCCACATCCATGCATGCCTCCTAAGGGCCACACCCGTACCTGTGGCTCTACTCGCACCATCGGCTGCATAGGAAATGAGCCTCATGGAGGAGTTAACTACGGAATTAAGCGTTGCCAGCTGGGAAGCTACTTTAGCTTGAGCCCCCTCAGCTGATGGATCTTGAAGGGCATCTCCGAGCTCTTTAAGGCAATCCCTCTGAAGCTGGGTAAAATGACATAAGTAGTTCAGTAACCTCATAGAAAAGGTTGCTGAAGCGAACATTCGCTTCCCGTATCTGTCCATGGTCTTAGACCCCTTGTTAGGAGGATGGACAGAAGAGGTCTCCACTAACTCTTTTTTGGTGGCTGCTGCTACCACCATGGCATCAACAGGAACACCTTTGGTAAGGAACTGC
Source organism: Protopterus annectens (assembly GCF_019279795.1). Taxonomy (NCBI): domain Eukaryota; kingdom Metazoa; phylum Chordata; order Ceratodontiformes; family Protopteridae; genus Protopterus; species Protopterus annectens. The sequence goes on along the minus strand of NC_056744.1, from coordinate 1,445,052,374 downwards.
TTATCTTGGGGTGCTGTGATGAATTTGCCAGGTCTCCTCGGAGTTGATTCCACTGTATCCGGAGCTGACCAAGCCTTTCGAGCCACCACTGCCATAAGTGGATCGAAAGGCGGAGAAACCCAGGAGGTGGAAGGTCGGGAACCAAACGCATCCAGAAATAGACTCATCCTCGGAAGGGGCTAGGGGGTTCCAGTTCCCCCTCTGTTTAAGCATTTCTAGGATGTCTGAAAAGGAAACTTCTTCAGAGGGGGATCTCGGGGACCCTTCCGAATCATCCAAGTCTGTATCAGAAGCGACAGACTCAGAGGAGTCAATGTGCTTCCTCTTGCACTTCTTACAAATGATCAGGGGAGGCCTCGGAAGAAGAGGAAAAGTACAGTTTTGTACCTACCATAAATGTAGATGTTCGAGGATTCCATTGCTGCAGTCCTTACTATTGGGTATAGTCCGCATCCAGTCGGCCCGAATACCAGAGTATAAGGCTGACGTCGGTCATGGCGCATTAGACTGACGTCAGTACGTCAGGGTACTAATGCGCATGACCGGCGCCATATCCTCAGTCTTTTCTTGCCCCAGATGTCAGAAGACCCTAAAAAGACAAGGCCCAAAATACCTGCACCAAAACATGAACAAGATATACAAAAATATAAGCAGGTAAACTCACCTACACTACCACCCCTAAACACAGAGGGGAAGGAGGGAGGGTAAATTGGACTGCAGCAATGGAATCCTCGAACATCTACATTTATGGTAGGTACAAAACTGTACTATGTTCTTCGTCTTCCATTGCTGCAGTCCTTACTATTGGGTAGAATCCCAAAGCAGAGGTAAGGGAGGCTGGCAAATCATAAAGAAGCAGGAGCTGACAACATGCCTTGCAAAACAGTTGTGGCAAAACCAGCCCTAGACTTAGAGTAGATAGGAAGGTGATAATGCTTAGAGAAAGTATGCACTGAACTCCAAGTAGCTGCTTCCAAAATATCCTTAGTTGCCACCCCTCGTAGAAATGCTGTTGAAGTGGCAGTAGCCCTAGTGGAATGAGGCCTAATCCCAGCTGGAACCTCCATGCCATGATGGGAATAACAAAATGCAATGCAAAAGCCAATCCACCTAGAAATAGTTTGTGTTGACACAGGCTTGCCCTGCGAACTCAAAGCAAAAGAAACAAACAACTGCTGAGACTGCCTAAAATCCTTAGTCCTGCTTAAGTAATAACGCAATTGCCTGTGTACATCTAAAGTATGCAAAATCTTTTCCCCTTTATTTTGGGGGTCTGCATAAAAAGTAGGCAAATGAATAGTTTGGTTTAAAGCCACACTAGAAACCACCTTAGGCATAAAGGAAGGATTAGTACGGAATGATACCCTATCCTTATGGAAAATCAAAAAGGGCTCGACTGCCATAAGGGCCTGCAACTCAGACACCCTTCTTGCAGAAGTAATAGCCAACAAAAAAGCAGTCTTCCATGACAAACATTTCAATTCAGCAGTAGCCGCAGGCTCAAAAGGTTGTAGAGTAAGTTTTTCCAACACAAAATTGAGATCCCAAGCAGGAGTAGGAGCTCTACGTGGGGGTCTTATAGTCTTTGCCCCTCTAAGAAACTGCTTGAACAAAGGATGTGAAAACAAAGTGGGTCACAATCATAGCGAGCTGAGATTGCTGCAGCATGAATCTCAATAGAAGAGAAGGACAACCCTTTGTCCAATAACTCGGTAAGATATTGAAGAGCCACACTCAAATTAGGCTCAGAAATCTCCAAATTCTTTGCTGTACTTCAAAATAAAAATCTCTTCCATTTTGCTGCGTACACTCTCTTTGTACTAGGTCGTCTAGCTTCCATAATCACATTTAAAACTTGTTGAGGAAGTTGAGACCTGCTGTGTTTCAACACAGAATATGCCAGGCTGTTAGATGAAGAGAGTGAAGCTTGACATTGAGCAGATGACCGTCCTTCTGAGATAACAGATGAGGAATCAGAGGTAAAGGCCATGGAGGCTTCTGTACCAGACTCCGTAGTAGTGGGTACCAGTGTTGCCGAGGCCAATCTGGAGCTATCAAAATCATCCTTGGCCTGTCTTGTCTGACCTTTAATAGTACCTTTGGAAGAAGAGGCAGAGGTGGAAAGGCATACACATGAAGATTTTCCCAACTGAAAGACAGAGCATCCACTTTCCAAGCTGTGTGATGAAACCCCTTTGTGCAATACTTTGGCAGCTGGTGGTTTAGTGGAGAAGCGAACAGATCTATGTCTGGAGTTCCCCATGACACTGTCAATGTCTGAAATACATGAAGATCCAGTTTCCACTCGTGGGGATCCATGATTTGTCTGCTTAACACATCTGCTAAGGAGTTCTGTGCTCCTGGCAGAAACCTTGCCTGAAGAGTTAGTTGCAAGCTTAGCGCAGTCTCCCATAAAATCATTGCTTGCCTGCACAGAGGATAAGAATGTGTTCCCCCTTGTTTGTTGAAGTACCACATGACAGTTGTGTTGTCTGTTAGAATCAACACCTGCCCTGGAAGAAGTAACTCTTTGAAAGCCAGCAATGCGAACTGGACTGCCAACATCTCCTTTATGTTGATATGTAGATGCTGAAGTCTGGCAGGCCACTCGTCTTGTATCCACTTTCCATTGAGATGAGCTCCCAAAGCAATGTCTGAGGCATCTGTCAGCAAAATCCGACTCGCCTCTGGCCGGGTCACAGAGAGTCCCTTGTTTAGGTGACATTCCTGAGCCCACCAGAAAAATTCACTGTGATGGCAAGGTATTATTTAAATGACAGTGTTGAAATCCTGGCAGTGCTGTGTCCATACAATTTTGAGATACAATTGTAACTTCCTCATATGCAGTTTGGCATTGGGAAGCACCAGAATACAAGATGCCATGAACCCTAATGCTTGAAGGACTGTCTCTGCAGTCAGCACGGACTGATGAGATAGTTGATGGAAGTAAAGTGACAGACTCTTTTGTTTGTCCGGGGTTAAAAAGGCCATCTGGGCTGCTGTATTCAGTCTCACACCCAGAAAGCACATGTCTTGAGAGGGTACTAGACTGGACTTTATTTCGTTCACAGAATACCCTAGGCATCTTAGCACTATAGAGGGTACTAGACTGGACTTTATTTCGTTCACAGAATACCCTAGGCACCTTAGCACTGCTATAAGATATTCCAGATGCTGTAGAAGGTCTTCCTTTTCTTGAGTCAGAATCAGGCAGCCGTGTAAACAAGGATAGATTAGAAGTCCTCGGAGCCTGAAGTAAGCTATTACTGGAGCCAGAACCTTTGTGAATACTCTGGGCGCAGTAGATAAGCCAAAGGGCAATGCAGAGAACTGATAATGAGAATCTCCAGCTCGAAACCGGAGAGACTTCCTGTAACCTAGCCTGATAGGCACATGAAGGTAAGCTTCCTTGAGATCTAAAGTTACCATCCAGTGATCTTTGCCCAGCAGGGGTAAAAGCTGTTGTAAAGTCAACATCTTGAACTCGGGAATGTCCAGATAAGTGTTGAGGAGAGATAAATCCAAAAGCAGTCTCCACGCGTTACCCTTCTTTGGTACTAGGAACATGCGAGAATAAAATCCTAGGCCCCTTACTGAGACAGGGACTGGCTGAATGATGTCCAACACCCATCTGTCTGGAGTAATTAAATCCCAATTTTCTGGGAAAAGAGACAGTTGTCCATCAAAAGGAGCTGCCAGACGAGAATCTACTGGCAGCTGAAAAGGCAGGCCATTGGGTCTGGTTACGAAAGGACTGACCCCTGCCCTCACCAGAAGTCTGAGCAGGTGAACTCTCTGTTCTAGGTCTAAAAAGAACCTTGAGCCCTGCCCCTACCACGCCTAGACCTACCCCTAGACTGGGAATCATAAGCAGGATATGTCCGCCCCTTAGCAGGCCAATTTCTACTAAACTTCGGTGGCTGTACCTGCAAAAAATCTTTAACAGTTTGCATAGACTTAGCTTTGTCCTCCATATCCTTTAAAACTGCTTCCACAGGCGAACCAAACAACACATCAGACTGTAAAGGAGCATCCAAAATCCATGTCTTAACATGCCCAGCCAAAATTTTGATCCCTCAACCAGGCATGCCTGCGAAGAACAGAACTAGTGGCAGCCACCCTTGAGGAGGCCTGCACCGCATCAAAACCACATGGCAAAGAATGCTTGTCCACTTGTTCAGACACATAAACAAAATCCAGCAAGTCTTTACAAGCAATACCGTCTGACAAAGCATCCAACTTAGATTTCAATTGTGAAAGGAGATAATTTAGATATTTCAGCATGTGAAACCGACAACTCAACGCTCCCATGGCTAGAGTGGAAGACGTATACACTGTTTTACTCCACCTATCTAACACCCTTGCCTCTTTGTCAGTGGGAACAGGATTTTTAATCACAGAGGCCGTAACCCCTTTAGGCCCCTGAGAAACAGTGTCTGGGTCCGCCCTAGGACTCTTAAACAAATACTTATGAGCTTCGGGCACCCTATAGTACCTATCAGGTTTAACAGGAGCAGGAGGCAAAGAACCAGGGTACAGGGAAGCCTCCGCAAAAACATCGTCCACCACATTCAACACAGGAGGCATAGCTAAGGGCCTATGCTGGGGTAAAAACAAGAATTCCCTAAGCCACTTCCTGGAATCAGAGTAATCCTGGCCATCCCATTTAAAGTGCTCCCACATGGAATGCAGAGTCTCTGAAAATGAAAAATCCTCAGGAGGAGAAGCCGAAGGAGTGGCATCATCCACATCAGAATCAGAATAATGAGGATACTCCTGCAAATCTTCCGCAGAAGACTCAGAAGCCCCTGAACCCTGTTCAAAACTGTCAAACTCAGGTACCACTCTAGGCCTCTAATCAGGAGGGCCCATAGAACCTCTAAGCATAGTAATCAAATCTTCTGCCATTGTAAGCATATGTTTCTTAGGTATAGAACCTGAAAGGCTAGGAGAAGCCCCTACTAAAGCCGAAGTTGGCCTACCTCTAAAAGAAGGTTTGGCAACAGAAGGAGAGGCTCTAACTACTTCGGGAAGAGAGGGAAGAATAGTTACATGAGAAGCCCCCTCAGCCTGGCCTGCCCCCAGAGAGGGTACATCCTGTAACAGGAAAGTTTCTGCCTGAGACTCCATAGAAACTCCTGGCAAAACCTCTGGCTCCACCGAGCCACCTAAAAGAACCGACGTCCAGGACTGCCGGTGCATCAACCCTAGGCTTCGCTGTTGTGTCCTTGTGCTTCCTGGATGAAGCGGGCGTCGGAGCATCCGACGGCATGTCATAATTGCATCCCAAACACTAATCTGGCACAGTCTAACCTCCTCCCAATAGTGTGTTTGTTAAACCTAGCACAAGAGCGGCCACCAACAACGTCGTGCTCAGGCCCTAAACAAGGTATACACAACGTATGGTAATCCCTATGAGGTACGTGTTTCCCACAAGAAATACAATTATACACTTTTTCTGACATCCGGTTAAATATTGAGGCAAGAAAAAACAAAAATGTTCCCCAACGGGGTACTTAGCCAACTCTGATTCGGTCTGAAACTCCGGTATCGGAAATATTTCAGAACGCCAATCTGCACTCGCAAAACTGCTTCTGCATCGGATCTCGCGGCAAAAAAGACTGAGGATATGGCGCCGGTCATGCGCATTAGTACCCTGACGTACTGACGTCAGTCTAATGCGCCATGACCGACGTCAGCCTTATACTCTGGTATTCGGGCCGACTGGATGCGGACTATACCCAATAGTAAGGACTGCAGCAATGGAAGACGAAGAACATCACCCAATGGGGTGCCCTGAAGCGCCGGTTCCCTACGCTTGGGGTCTGGAGGAGGAGCGGAGGTTGGCACAGGCACTACAGGGGATGGAGCCGGTGGGGCCGAAAGTGGAGCTGACTCAGTGGCCAGCACACTCCTCATGACATCGAAGGCGTCCCTGCCACGATGCAGAGAAAGCTCCGGTTCTGAAGAAATCTGAATCCTTCTCTGCACAGAGGGAGATGGCTCAGAGGCCAAAGTAGGAGCAGAGCTCACCTGCGCCGAAGCTCCGAGGGGGAGAATGGGGTTGGACAAGGGTCCAATGCCACTCGCCCCCTCGGAAACCTATCGGAGCAGACTGTTCCACTACTCGAACCCTGACGAACTCCGGCTCTGAACTCATTGGAGTCTGAGGAGGAACATCGATAGAGGTGGACGGAGCAGACACCTGTTGAGGAAGGCTGGGCAACATCTTGGCAAGTGCCTGGGACTTTAACAACCTAATGACCCGCTCTCTCCACATCGTGATCGGACAACCTAGAGGATCGACAGGAGTGAGAGGATCGGTGACAGAGAGCCGAATGTACCAATTCCAGTGAAGGGGACCTCAGCCTCTTGTGGCTCCGCGAAGGCTCCGAAGTTTCTGATGGAGCCGACGGGGAGTAGAAGGTAGAGTCTGAACAGAGGACGTCTCCGAACTTGGAGCCAACGGCTTGGAAGATTTAGGGGATTTCACAGGCTGAGAGCTCTTGGCAGGTGAATCCTGGGGTTTTAAAAGACCCCTAAGAATAAGCTTATTCTTACACTCCTGCAGGACTCTTGGACTAAAGGCATGGCAGATAGAACAAGAGTCCTGCAGGTGCACAGTGCCTAAACAATAAAAGCAAGAAGTGTGCCCATCTGTCAGACATTTTCTGACAGCATGAGTCACACTTCTTGAATCCAAACACTTTGGATTCCTTTGACATCCTGAAAGAGGGAAACAACAAATACAACTGCTACCAAAACCAAAATACAGTCTACACAAAAAAACACACTATACTACAAGACTATAGATAAAGGGTTTTATTTATTTATTTATTTTTTTAATTAGGAAAGCCTCTAACTTAAATGGCTAGCCTATGAAGAAAGGTAGAAGGAAAGCCTCTAACTTAAACGACTAACTAGACAAGAAGAGGATGGGGTGGGGGGAGAACTCTCTAAGTTAAACGAGTTCTACAAGGTAAATAAGGGATACAACAACTGAACACTAGCTATTACCAAAAACAAGACTAATCGTTAACAATAAAACACTGAAATATATAGAACTGTATAGTAAGAAAGTTATACAAAAAAACTTTATACGAGCCTGAGCCAGAAAAACGACACCTCGCAGCTGAAGCAGCAAACGAGATCTGGGTAGCTATCGCTAGGCATCATGGGATAAGGGGTAGCCTCGAGCCAATAAACAGTTCTCGAGCTATAGAAGATGGCCAAGTCGGAGCCGAAGATCGGCTCCAATCCCAACCAGCAAGAACGAAGGCGAGATAGACAACTTAACATGCAGACGTTGAGATTCAGAGCCCTGCAGGTAAACTCAATTATATCAGCAGAGTTTAACCATGTGTGAGTGGAAGGGGCAAAAGTCTGAGTTTAGGGTTTATCTCAGCATAGCTGTGGGAAGCAAAATGGGTTTAATTGTGAAAATAAATGAAGTTAGTGTAACGTGATTAGTGAAGGCAGCCATCTTAATTGTGAGACAGTAAAGATTAAGTTAAGAATGAATGCTCTTCAACATGGCTTGACCACACTTGGTAAGGTGCCACTTTCTATGCTATACAAAGCAGAAGCAGAAGAAATTAATGCAAATTTGAATTATTACTGGAAGTACAACTGAATGGCATGCCCCCATGGACCCAGTAATTAAAAATAACAGTCAAGTGAGAATAAGTATTGATTTAAAAAAAGCTCCATTACAAGGCATAACAGAGAAGATTACTAACAGCCAAAAATATGCAGACAGAAAGATCCTCACAAAAATCTTATGGCATATCAAGCAATGCCTTATAATGCCACTGGAATAAGCCATACACAGCTAATCCTTGGAAAAGACTGACAGACATGCTAATGACCTAGTCAAAACCTGAGCCAACAGTTATACTATACCATACTGTCATGTTGCCAGCAATAAAAAAGTCACAATGGCCACAAAGCTAAAGCTATTTACAAAATCCTTTGCAACAGATGTTATTCTACACAACCATTACCTGTCCTGCAGTCAGATTAAGCCATCCAACTGAAGTTAAAGGGTGAGAAAAAATAAATAGGTATAACAGTGCAGAAAATTCAGTGAACCACATTTCTGCTTAGTACAAACTAAAGATGATATCATAGTTTGATGCAATAAACACCATATCCAAGGTCATGACAAGTGTCCGCCTGACTGCAGTGTTCCAGAAAACCAGTCAAACCAATCTAAAATGAGAATAACCAGGATCAGTGTTTGGCAAATCTGTTCTTGTACCAATGGCAGATCCATCTGATGTAGACAACAGAGATGAGGTTGGAAGTAAAGGTCTGACAGAGTGTGAGCTGTCCAGGCAACACAACAAAAGAGTTTAACAGCGCCTGTTCACTTCTTTTTCTCCCTAGTGACTGTCATATAATGCACATCATAATGAACAGGTCATAATGTCTTAACATCTTTTGCAGGTTTACAGTCTGGTTTCAGTTAAAATAGTCCTTGCATTTCACATGAATGGAAGCGCTATTTCTATACCTGAGAGATAATCATATGACCACGTCACTGGAGCAGTTAAGTGAATACTAATCACGCATTTTTGTAATTTTTCTGTATATCCCAGTACTGTTTAACACTCGTGCTTGCTTTCACAGGCTCAGTCTAGTGTGTTAAAGGTAGGATACAACTATTCATAGGTTCACAGGTACTTATTAGGCTATTAATCCATTAGGATCTTTAGAAACTTAGCCGTACATTTCCATGAAGTTTCTTTGGCCCTTGCATTTTAAGGACAAACACAAAGAACAGCGCATTTACATGTTGCCCCTATCCATGAGGGGCAAAAACCAGGGGTGCATTTGCAGTTACCCATCCATTCATTCAGAATACATTTGAATTACTTTGCTTTAGGTGGACAAGACAATTCCAAAGTAGTACTCTCTGTACTGCAAACCCATCCCTCCTAAAAGAGATTTAGATGTTTTGAGCAGGTGTTTCTGACTCCTTTGGAATTGCGAATGTGCAGAAGGTCTGACACAATAATGTCTGTTGAGGCTGTGCACAGAAGGTAAAAATGGTCCCTCAATAGCCTGTACGACACTGAAGAGAAAGATGAGGCTTAAAGACGGTCTGCATAGTTTTAGGATTTAGACCAACGATTTTCTTAGTAAGAAAGCACTATGAGGATTTAAATTATGTGACAGGGACATTACATTCAATAATCAGCCTGATGAGTGCAGAATACCGTGGAATGAACACATCCCCAGACATGGATGCCATACTCCTAATGACAAGCTGTGAAATGAAAAAGCACCTTCTTACAACAGTAAGCACGTGCTGATCAAAGTTCAGTTTGTGGTTTATATAGCTTCCCAACTACTGCATCAATATTCAATGGTGTGTTGCCAATGTGATTAGTTAAAATGGGCTTCCTGAAGTATACCATTATCCCTTTCTTTGCATTCAGTTTCAGTCCATGGTTTTGACATCAGCCACTGGTCTGTGAAAGGCCCTCCTGAAGGATCTTGGTATCCTTCGGGGAATTCATGACGGCACAGAGTTCAGTCATCAACAAAATCAATCATCCATAAACCCTTGACAGTAGGTTTGCCCTCCAAGAAGCAAGCGTCAGACAGGAGTGGTTCAAGGATTGAATCTTTTGTGCCACTGCATACTTCATAATTGGGGGAAAACCGCAATTTTCACATTAAGATGGGAGCTGCGACAGTAAGTATTACACAGCTGTTAAAAAGCTTCTAGATATAGTGTACATGCGTTATAATTAACATTACCTTTTAAAAGTGTGGTGAAGCTCTTCTAAGAAGTAATCTTTGATATAATGCACTATTTCTGAAAAAGTTGGATGCAAGATGCTGAGATGTTAACATAATTTATGCTGAGCTGTAATGTTGCCAGTATTAGTCACACATAAGCTGAAAAACTTAATCCAGAATCATGACATCTATAATTCAATTAAAGAAGTAAAATGTAAGCAAGACTCAGCAACTCCTGACACTTTTTTTTTTTTCTTCTAAAACTAAAGTTATATACTTACCATAACGTTCCATCTATGCTGTCCATCTTCATTTATTCCTAACTGATGGGGTCAGTTCCGAATATCGGAACAGACTCAGGCATTACTACAGCTCACTGTGACCAAAAACTCTTCGAGCTTAAGTCCTACTCACAATGCCTTTTGCTAGATACAGCAGATCGAGTTTGCCGAAAAACATATTCATATTGCCCAATATGGCAAAAAACTGCCAGGCAGGGGGAAGGAAGGAGGGAGGGAACGATAAATGAAGATGGACAACACAGATGGAAGGTTACGGTAAAAGTACAGAACTTCTTTATCTAATGATGTCAATCTTCATTTATCCTTGACTGATGGGATAGAGTCCCTAGCTACCCTTGACCTTGGGAAGATTCACGGATTTACATTCATGAGTGACATTCCATCAAATGGGTCTCTTCACCTGTAGACCACATCCAAATTTAAATAGGTGGTGAAGGTGTGAGTAGTAGTCCAGGTTGATGGTGCACATATAACATCCATTGAAACAGAAAAATGGAAACCTACGAAAGTAGCCACAGCTTTCGTTGAAGGAGCATTTATAGGAACAGATATGCTGCAGTGGTGGTGCTGCGGTAGCGTTGTCGCCTCACAATTAGATGTTGTCCTGTTCAATTCTCAGCTAGAGCGTCTTCTGTGTGGAGACATGCGTGAATGGGCGTACCTTCGTTGAAGGTTGTGCGTCAGGTCCGGCAACTCGGCACGTAAAAAAGTACAGTTTTGTAACTACCATAAATGTAGATGTCCGAACTGGATAGCATCTGCAGTCATAACAAATGGGTTGTCCTGTCGTCAGGCAGCCCTTCGGTCGGCCGGATTCCAAAGTCTGGGTCCGGCTTCGGCTGATGTCGCACTTCACCCGACGTCATCTCTGCTGGTCTTCGGGTATAAAGGCATCAGCCGACGCCATTTTCCTCTGTTTCTTGCCCCAGATGCCAATTGCCCTTTTGGAAAGCTAAATTTTGGATAAATGCCAATGTTTCCAAAATAGTAGAAGGCAAACACAAAAAATAAACATGTATGTACATATATACAAACAAATACACCATAAGAGACTCCCCCCCCCCCAGCTAGCTATTAGGAGGGTAAATACCCTAGGAGTACCGCAGAGGGGAAGGAGGGAGGGTAATCCTGACTGCAGATGCTATCCAGTTCGGACATCTACATTTATGGTAGGTACAAAACTGTACTATGTCCTTCATGGATGCATCTGCAGTCATAACAAATGGGTAGAATACCATAGCCAAACTAAGGGAGGAGGAATAATAATTATGGTGTAGTCAGGATCCCTTGCAGTACAGCAGTGGCAAACCCTGCTCGGGATCTAGAATATAGAGGTAAATTATAATGCTTGGCAAATGTATGCACGGAGGTCCAAGTAGCCGCCTCAATAATGTCCTTGGTTGCCACTCCTCTTAAGAAAGCTGTGGTAGTGGCTGTAGCCCTTGTAGAATGAGGTCTTATGTTCTGTGGAATTGGTTTTCCATGGTAGGAGTAACAGAATCTTATGCAATTTCCTATCCATTTGGAGATTGTCTGTTTGGAAATTGCTTTTCCTTCCCTTCCTGTTGCATAGGCTACAAAGAGCTGGTCAGTTTTTCTGTTACCTTTGGTTCTGTCCAGGTAGTAGCGTAACTGTCTATGTACATCCAAGGTATGCATTATTCTTTCACCTCTGTTTTGTGGATTGGGAAAGAAGGTAGGTAGGTGGATTGCCTGGTTTTAAAGACACTCTGGATACCACCTTAGGCATAAATGTAGGATTAGTTCTCATGGACACCCTATCTTGATGGAAGATTAGGAAGGGTTGCACTGCCATTAAGGCCTGTAGTTCCGAAACCCTCCTTGCTGAAGTAATAGCCAGTAGGAAAGCAGTTTTCCATGACAGGTGTTGTAGATCTGCTGTTGCTGCTGGTTCAAACAGAGGGAGTGTCAACTTTTCTAGTACAAAATTCAAGTCCCATGCTGGTAATGGTGGTTTCCTAGGAGGTTTTACATTCTTGATCCCTCTGAGGAACTGCCTGAGTAGAGGATGTGAAAAGACAGGAGGATCAAAGCTGTATTCTGCTGAAATAGCTGATGCATGTATCTTGATGGAGGAATAGGACAGGCCTGTATGTAGAAGCTCTGCCAAGTACTCCAGAATGTTAGCAATATCTATGTTCGACACATCTTTTCCTCTTTCAGTACTCCAAATGACGAACCTTTTCCATTTTCCTGCATAGTTCCTTCTTGTTGAAGGTCTGCGGGCTTCAAGGATAATGTATTTAACCCTTTGTGAAAGGTCTGGGTTAGTTACTGCTATGTGATGTTCCAGGCAGTCAGTTGCAAGGTTTTTAGGTTTGGATGTATGATGTTGTAGTTGTTCTGAGTTAACATCAGAGGCATCAGGGGTATTGACCACATTTTCTCCCGAGACATGCTCCTCAGCAATGGGTACCAGTGTTGTCTTGGCCAGTTCGGAGCTATCAGAATTATCCTTGGACGTTCCTCTTTGATTTTCAGTAGTACCTTGTGCATCAAGGGAAGAGGTGGAAATGCATATGCTGTCAGGCCTTTCCAGCTGAAGGATAGAGAGTCCACCTTCCATGCAAGTGGGTGGAATGTCCTTGTGCAGAATTTGAGCTGGTGATTTTGTGGGAAGCGAATAGATCTATTTGTGGCATTCCCCATTTCTTTGTGATGGCCTTGAAGATGTCCGGTGTAGCATCCATTCGTGAGCATCCGAGGTGGTTCTGCTTAAAATGTCTGCTAGGGTGTTCTCTTTTCCGGTACAAATATTGCCTGTAACTGGATGTTGTAGCTGAGAGCCAGATTCCAAAGGTCCAAAGTCAATCTGCATAGGGGTAAGAATGAGTGCCTCCCTGTTTGTTGATGTACCACATGACTGTGGTGTTGTCTGTCCTTATCATCAAATGGCCTTCTTTGAGGAATGGTCTGAATTTTAGGATTGCCAGTTTTACTGCCAGCATTTCTTTTTGGTTTATGTGCAGGTGCAGCTGGTCCTGAGTCCACAGTCCTTGTACGCATTTGTCCAGCATGTGTGTCCCCCATCCTAGGTCTGAGGCATCCGTTGTGATGGTTTGGTTTGCTCGAAAGTTGTGGAAGGGTAAGCCTGGGTTTGACTGGCATGCCCAAGCCCACCATAGGAACTCCTGTTTTAAGCATGGGATTAGTGGTATTTCTGTTTCTAAGCTGTGCCTGTGTTGAGACCATAAATTCTTTAGGTACCACTGTAACTTTCTCATATGCAGTCTGGCAAGTGGGACCAAGATTATGCATGATGCCATGAAGCCCAAGGCCTGCAGAACTTTTCTTGCTGTTAGTTTGTTCTGCTTTGTTAATGCCAAGAAGTAAAGAGGGAGCTCTTTTTGTTTTTCTGCAGTTAGGAATGCCATCTGTTTTACTGTGTCCAATTCCGCTCCCAAGAAAGTTCTTGTCTGGGATGGTATCAGCCTTGACTTTTGTAAATTGACTGTGTATCCCAGGGCTTGTAGCAAGTAAATGACCCTTTGTAAATCTGTTGTCAGCTTGCTTTTGTTGTCCGCTTGTAACAGGCAGTCATCCAGGTATGGATAAATTTGGATTCCCTGTACTCTGCAGTGAGCGATTACTGATGCCAGGCATTTTGTGAATACTCTGTGCGCAGTAGATAAGCCAAAGGGCAATGCTGAGAATTGATAATGCTCTGATCCTGCAAGAAATCTGAGGTATCTTCTGCAATTTGGTCGAATGGGGACGTGCAGGTATGCCTCCTTGAGATCTAGAGTTACCAGCCAACACTCCTTGCCCAGCATGGGAAGAAGTTGCTGTAGGGTCAGCATTTTGAATTTTGGGACAATGATGTATGTGTTTAAGATGGACAGGTCGAGAATAGGTCTCCAGTTTTTCTCTTTTCTTGGAACTAGGAAGAGTCTGGAGTAGAATCCTTTGCCCTGTTCTGTTATTGGTACCCTTTCCACAGCTCTCATCTTTATTAATTCCGCTATCTGGTGCGGGGCTTCTATTTTTTGATTTGGGGGCAGGTTTGGCATTCCTCTTTTTACTGGTAAAGTGTGGAAGTGGAATCGGTAGCCTTGGTCTATGGTTTGCAAAATCCACTTGTCTTTTGCAATATAGTGCCAATTTTTCGAGAATAAGGCTAACTTTCCGCCTAATGGTGCTGCTATTTGCTCCCTGGTAGGCGGAGTCAGAGTCAAGTCACTGTGATTGTCCTGTTGCAGTGGCAGTGGTTGTGTCTGTGCCTCGGTTATTGCCTTGCCACTGTCGTCCTCTGTAGGCACCTCCTCTGGATTGATTTCTGCCCCTAGAGCGTCTGTTCCTGCCCCTTTGTGATCTTGTGGAGTCAGGAAAGGACCAATTTTTGGCAGGCCAGTTCCTGCTAAACCTTGGGGCTGAACCTGTAGGAAATCTTTAACTGTTTGTACAGATTTTGCCTTCTCTTCCATTTTCTTCATTACCTGCTGGGCAGGTTCCCCAAATAGACTGGCCTTATCCATAGGAGCATCCAATAGCTTAGCTTTAACATGATCCGGCAAGACCTGTTCTTTCAACCATGCATGCCTTCTTATCACTGTGCCAGTCATGGCTGATCTAAATGAAGCCTCCAGTGCATCATAGCCACATTTTAAAGAATGGTTACTAACCTGTTGGATGTTATTCACCATTTCTAATACATATTTCTTATCTAAAGATTCATCAGAGGACAGCTTTTTAATTAACTGATCAAGCATAAACTCTTGGTATTGGATCATGTGAAACTGACAGTTTAAAGCTCTAGCTGAGAGAGTAGCAGAGGTGTAGACTTTTTTCCCATCTCTCTAAGGACCTGGATGCCCTTTCAGAGGGAGTAGGGGTGTTTGCTGTGGGCGAGGCTACTGGCTTAGGCGCCTGGGATATAGTGTCGGGTCTGCAAGTGGGGCCTTGTATAGGTGGTGATGAGTGTCTGGCACCCTGTAAAATCTATCTGGTTTGGCAGGGGCTGGAGGTAAAGAATCAGGTGCAGTGCAGAAATCATTAAATGCATCGTCCACAACAGATAGGACAGGAGGTATAGCTAAGGGCCTATGTTGTGGTAAGTGCAGAAAAGTCCTAAGCCTTTTTCTTGAATCTGAGAAATCTTGTCCCTGCCATTGGAATTGTTCTCTCATGGCATGTAAGGTTTCCCCAAAGGAGAATTCCTCTGGTGGAGAGGCAGCGGGAATGGATTCTTCAGCATCTGAATCTTCATAATTGGAAAAAGGAGCCTCTGGCTGGTCTGTAATGTCTGAGTCATCCGCAGAATCATCAGAGGACACAGGCTCGGGGGGCTCTGCTCTAGGTCTCTTTTCTGGGGGCTGAGAGGCCCTGTCTGGGTGAGATTGGGATCCCCTAATTAAGGATATTAAATCTTCTGCCAGAGTAAGCATTTGTGAACTAGAAGTAGGCCTGAGTGAGGGTGGTTTAACAGGCACTGATTTAGCTGATTTGGCTGCTTTAGCCCTGGCAAAGGCCTTAATAGACATGGCTGCAGGAGGCCTAGCAGCACCACGTGCTGGAGTAGAGATATCCAAAGGGATGGTGTCTGATCAGTAGGAACCACAGTTGTAGGCAAAATTTCTGAGGCTGATTCAGGTAAGGTAGCAGGAGCCTCAGTAGTAGTCATGGATTCGGCTGGAGATTGACCAGTTCTCGGTTTCGGCCGAAACAGAGACACTCGCGGCTTGCTTAACCATGGTTTCGGCCGAAACCGCGGACCGCGAGTGTCGGTCTTTTTCTTTGCGTTTAACAATTTGGGTAGTCGGAGGGTCCGACGGCATAATGTACGCAAAATCTGAGCCGAAAAACTGTTCAGCAAACTCTGACCGACGCCTAAGCGTTCGTCGGTTGAAGGAAGCACAGGCCGAACAGGCTGCTACGTCGTGGTCTGGGCCTAAGCAAGGCAAACAGTAAGAGTGGAAATCTTTATGAGGTATTTGTTTCCCACAAGTTACAGTTATTGACTTTTTCTGACATCGGCTGAGGCAAGAAAGAGTCCCCAACGGGGTACTTAGCTTTTAGAAGTCTTCGAAGTAGTATTCGGTAGTAGTAATCTCTGGATCTGACCGACCGGCACTTGCGAACAGCTTCTGCTTCGGGCGCCACGCGGCAAGAAAGACTGAGGAAAATGGCGTCGGCTGATGCCTTTATACCCGAAGACCAGCAGAGATGACGTCGGGTGAAGTGCGACATCAGCCGAAGCCGGACCCATACTTTGGAATCCGGCCGACCTAAGGGCTGCCTGACGACAGGACAACCCATTTGTTATGACTGCAGATGCATCCATGAAGGACATTCTACTGCCAATCATTAGCGGACCGGAGTTCCACTGTGACGAACCCTAACCGGGAAAAGCCGAAAGACACAACAAAAAAATAATTTAATTTCTGTGCTATACAAACGTAATACAAATCTTGAGCCATCTGGCTAAGGTAACCTTGTTCTATGTAAATAAAAGTGTAACGGTCTGTGAAAGAAGAATGGTTGTGTAAAATCTTACCATAACCATAGCTGTCTTTCTCTTCCATGCTGCAGTATTCCAAACCCTTGGGTTATCCTCTGCTAGCTACCCGAACATCCGGCCAATACACAAAAGCTTCTAGTCACTGCTAGGTGCGTGGGACGTCTGACGTTGGCCAAGGGAGTGTGGGCCATAAAAGTGACGTTTGCACGTACCTTTCCTCAGAACTGAATGCCCCAGTCGGACTCCAGTCCCAGGATAGCTGTACAAGTCCTGTGTCATCCAAGAAGGGATAGTTTTAATTAAAAAGGGGGGTAGGAGGGAGGGAATGAATGCTGCATCATGGAAAAGAAGGACATCTATGGTTATGCTAAGATTTTACACAACTATTCTATGATAAGTCTATTCTCATGTTGCAAACACTTCAGTGAGTGCCAAAGCTCAAAGGGAAGAAGGGAGTGGCATGGAACTGTTTTCTATGAAACCATGTAGGATTGCCCTAGCAAATCCCGCTCTAGATTTGGAGATATGATCCAGTCTGTAGTGCTTAGTGAAGGTATGGACAGATGTCCATGTAGCTGCCTCTAGAATGGAAGCAGTATCCAGTCCTTTAAAGAAGGCCCCAGATGAAGTCATGGCTCTAGTGGAATGGGCCTTCATTTTTGAATTTAAGATGTTTTCCATGGTAGGTGTAGGAAAAGGATATAGCCTTGGAAATCCAGGCAGAAATTGTCTGTTTTGTCACTGCTTTTCCCAGAGCCACAGGGTGAAAGGAGACGGATAATTGCTCCGATTTGCTAATGGACTTGGTCTTGTCAAGGTAAACTTTTAAGCCGTCTGTGATCAT
This sequence comes from Protopterus annectens, assembly GCF_019279795.1. Classification (NCBI taxonomy): domain Eukaryota; kingdom Metazoa; phylum Chordata; order Ceratodontiformes; family Protopteridae; genus Protopterus; species Protopterus annectens. The sequence goes on along the minus strand of NC_056744.1, from coordinate 1,445,035,000 downwards.
CAAGGGAATGCAAGACTCTTTCAATGTCACTCTGGGGATGTGGGGAAAAACGTGGGCAGGTGAATACCTTGGTTCAAAAGGACAGCTCATTGACCATCTTGGACATGAGAGGGATTGGTCCTCTGGGTCCCTCTATCCTTGGGAAAGAGGAGAAAGGGAGGAGTTGCCACGAGGGCCTGGAGCTCTGACACTCCTGGCTGATCTCAGTGCCACCAGGAGTACAGTTGTCTAAGTACAGTGTTTCAGGGATGCTCTGGATGCTGGTTCAAAAGGAGCAAATGTGAACTCTAAAATGTAGTTCAGGTCCTATGGAGGTGGAAGTGGCCCCCTGGGGGTCCTGAGATGCAGTACTCCCTTGAGGAATAACTTTGCAGGAAGACTGGATGCAACAGGAGGGTCAAGTGGCAGACAAGCTGAAATAGCAGCAAGGTGGGCCTTAATAGAGGAATATACCAGCCTGCTTGCAAGAGTTCACACAGATAGGACAGTAATAAGGGGACCTCACCTTGTAGTGCGTGCAGCTGTATTTGTCGACACCACATGAAGAATCTTTTCCATTTAGACAAATAAGATCTCCCAATATTAGGTTTCCTGGCCTCCTGCAGGACTGTTAGCACACCCTCTGTGTAAAGGGGTCTGTAAGGGATCAAGATTCTATCAACCATAGAGTTAGGTTCACAGATTCCAGGTGGGGATGAATTAGCGATCCCTTGTCCTGTGTAAGAAGGTCCACTCAGAGATTACCTGTGATGACTGCCCCTGGCTAAATACAGAAGGAGGGGGAACCAATGCTGTCTGGGCCAAAAGGGAATCACCACCAAGATTTTTAGTTTGTCCCACTGGATTTTTAGTAGGACTTTCCGAAAGAGTGGGAAGGGGGGAATGCATAGAGAAACATCCCCTTCCATGAGACTGAAAAGGCGTTCACTGCCCTCGCTAGGGGGATGGGTAGCCTGGTGCAAAATAGTGGTAGTTGTCTGTTCAGAGGGGAGGCAAACAGATCCATTTGTGGTGTACCCCACTTGTGAACAATGTCCAGGAACACATCTCTGTGAAGCATCCATTCATGGGATTGTGACATGGACCTGCTCAGAGTGTCTGCCTGAGTGAGTATTCTCTGCTAAAGGGATATAAACTGCTTGCAGCGGGATTCCCTTTTGGGCCACCAGTTCCCAGGTTTGGAGTGCAAGTCTGCATAGCAAGTAAGACTTTGTTCCCCCCCATCTGTTCACATACCACAGAACTATGGTGGTGGTCTGTGAACAATTTCAGGGGTCCTTGTTTTAGGATATGTAGAAAAGCTATCAAGGCAAACAAGATTGCTCTTATTTCCCTGATGTTGATGTGCTCCTGCCTGAAGGTGTCTGATTAGGCACCCTGCACTCTCAGCCTGCCTAAACAGCCCCCAGCCCAGATCTGAGGCATCTGTGTACATCTCCTAAACTGGGATAAGGGGTTGTAAGGGGAGTCATGGGTTGACTGCAATTTGCTCCAACACCAGCGGATATCCTTCCTCAGGCAGGAAAGAAAGGAATGTTGAAGTCCAAGGGGTGTGAATGTTGTGTCCATGCTGACCTCCGGTACCACTGCAATTTTCTCATGTGGAGTCCTGCCAATGGCAGCACTGTGATAGTGGAAGCCCTATGACCCAGTAATCTGAGACACTGTCTGGCTGTCATGACAGTGGCATGGAGGACAGAGAGCAGGTAACTTGCTTTAGGTATTCCACCTTCTGGGGTGGAAGGAATGCTCTCATGACATCTGTCCTTGTTCTGCACCCCAACAAAACTTGGTCTTAGCAGAGATTCTGGTCAGACTTGGGGTAATTGAAGTTGAATCCCAGTGCCTGCAGGATTGAGGTAACTTTGTGTAGTTGGTGGTGTAGTGATCTGGAACATTCTGTCTGCATCAGGAGGTTGTCAAGGTATGGAAATATCTGAATCCCTTGGACCCTGCAATAAGCAATAACTGGAGCCAGACACTTGGTGAATACCCTTGGAGCTGTAGAGAGTCCAAAGAGCAAGGTAGCTAACTGAAAATATGAGGAACCCCCCCCCCCCAAAAAAAAAAGGTTAGAGTATTGCCTGTAGTAGTCGGGATGTGTAGATAGGCATGTCCAAAGTGGATAAAAAATCCCTGAGGCATTACCAGGAGAAAGAAGGTCTGTATAGTAAACATAAAGAAAGTGGATACTTGTAAGAAAAGGTTGAGGTCAGAGGGATCCAGGATAGGTATCCATAGTCCATCCTTGGTATTAGGAACAGTCTGGAGTAAAAGCCCTTTCCCTGTTCTGTCAGGGGAATGGGTTGTATAGTTCCTTGAGAATGGAGGGTGTCTATGACAGGCTGAAACATGGGGAACTGGTCTTTGGGTGGTTGTGAGATGCCTCACCAAGGAGGGATGATCCAGGTCACGAAATAACCCTTTTCTATAATGGACAAGACTCACTTGTCTGAGGTAATGCTTCGCCAAACTGGAAGACAGTGAGAGTGCCTTAGAGACAGGGGAATGCAGTTTGGCTGGGTGGACAGCAAAGGCAGGTAGCCACAGACTACCTGCCCTCTCTTCAAACTGAGGTTTCTAGCAGGGTTGGAAGGGGTCTGCCGCTTCCTGGTGCTCTTTCTGCTCCTAGAATGGAGGGTTGGAGCAGAGTGTTTTCTAATGAACTGGGTTTTGGTGGTATAGGGGGAGTTCTTTCTTTTGTTGAAGAGTCAAATACTTCAGCTGCTTTAGCCCCCAAAAATTGCAGATTTATCCAGGAGAACGTCCAGGGATTTGGCCTTAATATCATCAGGTAAGGGCTGTAGTCTTAACCATGAGCATCTTCTAAGGACTGAAGCACAGGCTGCAGATTTGGCAGAGGCTTCTGCAGCATCAGAGCTGCATATAACTGAATGTCTTGTGACTTGAGAAGACAACGAGATGATGCTAGATATTGGAGCCTTGGCAGGCGAGTCAGGGAGGTCTGCCAAAAGCTTAGTGACCTGAGCCAAAAGGGCCAGAGCATGCTTCTAGTAATTTACTGCCCTAAAGACCAAAGTAGCAGAAGTGTAAACTTTGTTTACCAATGTGCTCCATTTTCTTACTGTCCATGTATGCGGGAAGGACAGAGGTGGAGGAAAGTAATCTTGATGGTTTATCTGCTGAGACTGAGATAGTTCCAGGGTCTGCAGCCTGGCATTTAATCAGGAATTTAGCCCCTTCAGGGACTTTAGAATCTGTCAGGCCTTCGAGAGGCAGACGGTTGGGAATCTGGATTCACAGAGGCTGTATTGAAATCATTCAAGAAAGCTGGTAAAACTGGAGGAGGAGGAGAAGGAGTGTCCATCTGCAAGAGCTCATATCATCTTTTTTGGACCTCTGACATTTCAAAATCCCACTTAATATTCTCTCATTTTTGAGATGGTCTTGCCAAAGGTGAGGTCCTCTCCTAGGAAGTCTAAGTAGAGCCCTTCTCTGGGGAAGCACATCCAATAGGGGAGGGCATCTGGGACACACAGGAAAGAATCCTCAGAAGAAGAGTCTGCGGAATACTCAGCTTCAGGTTGGACAGCGTCATCAAATCGGAGGTCTGGGAATAAGAAGAGGTGGGGGAGCTGGTGAAGAAGCAGACATAGCAGGCCTTAGGGCTATAAAAGCATCAAATAGGCTCTGGAAAAAGGCCTGCCAATCTGGTTGGCTTTCTGCAGGAGGGGAAGCAAGTATAGTTTTTTGCTTCTTTTTCAGGGAAGGCCTAGGGTAGGGGCTAAGGCGGGCCTAGATTCTGTTTGCTCGGAAGCAGTGGAAGAGCCTGTCTGGATGGCTGTAACGAGCCTAGGTTCCCCCTAGTCATCGGAGGCTGACGTCTGCAAGACCTCCACAGACATTGTTTCCACCCTAGGTTCTGCGGCCTCCTGAACGGTGCCCACTACACCTATTTCGGCAGATTCCAAACATTCCTCCAGGCAAACGTCAGCCACAGGAGGGACGTCTGGTGGAGGAGGTGCAGCAGCAGGTTCAGGCCTGAAAACTTTGGCCGCCTTCTTGGGTGACTCTATGGTCTGACAGGACAGTCCCTCCATTGCTAGCACCAATAATTTAAGAGACTGGATTTCTTGGTAAATATTAAGGACATGCAGATGACTGTGGAGTGCCTTAGGTATGAAGGCCAGACAGTTCACACAAGTTTGTCGGTCCTATGTAGGCCTCAAGCAGAAAAGGCAGAGCTTGTGGCATCCTTATGGGGATCTGACGTATGCATCTGCACTTTCCTTTCCTGGATGACATGAACCTGAAAAGGCATGCAGTGACTCAAGAGAAACAGAAAAACGGCCCCAATGGGGTATTTGTCTCTTAATTTGAAGATCCAACGGCAGGAAGAGCCAACATTCAACTGGCGGCACAGAAGTTCTGAGGAAAGTACGTGCAGGCATCACTTTTATGGCCCATGCTCCCTCGGTCAATGTCAGACGTCCCACGTACCTAGCAGTGACTAGAAGCTTTTCTATACTTGCCGGACGTTCGGGTAGCTAGCAGAGGATAACCAACAACCTAAGGGTTTGGAATACTGCAACATGAGAATAGAAATAGATCATCTAATAAATATAAACAGTATTTACTTTTTGAAAGGTTGGGAAAGAAGACTGGCGAATTGATGGCATGATATCTGATATTCCCTTAGGTGAAAAGGAAGGGTTTATCCATCAGACCACCTTTTTTGGAAACAAGGAATGCAGGTTTAAGGCCTGTACTTCAGGAATTTCTCTTGCAGAAGCCATTGACACTAAGAAAAAAACTATTTTCTTTTTTTTTTTTTTTATCACAAGTTAGCAAATGGTTGGAAGGGTAGTCGTATAAATGCTTGTAAGACCAAAACTGAGAATCCAAGGTGATATAGTATACTTATAAGCAGGCCTTAATAACGGTGTTCCTTAAGAAAGGGCCGTGCAAGGTCTGTGAGAAAAAGAATATTCCTCCAAACAGTTATGACAGCTGGAAATGACTGGTAGCTGGATTTTAATAACTGAAGGAGAAGCTCCTGTGATGAGAATGAAAGCTAAAAAGTCTTGAATTTCTCAATAGGAAACCAAGAAAGAGTCAAAGTCCCCTTCTGAAGCTCACAGGGTGAAATTTCTTCTTCTTACTAGTGCAGAGTTTGTGTGTGGATGGTTCACGGTAAGGTAACAGAATATGACGTACTGAGGAAGAAAGATTCACCCACCTGGCAATGACTGGAACTGGGAAAATCAAGCTGCCAAGTTGAGATTCAGAGTACTTTCTGAGTCAAACTGTCTGGATGGGACAGGTGGTCAGGAGCTAGGTCCAAAGTTCATGGTTTCTGCATCAGATAATTCAAAGAAAATGTGGAAAACCACATTTGTTGTGACTAATAAGGAGTAATGATGATTGGTTTGCTTCTCAATTGAACTTATTTCTGTAGAGCTCTGAAATTAAAGGGAAAACAGAGGAAAGCATATAGAAATCCTGTGGGCCAAGTGTATAAAAGAGGATCCCTCATTGACTCCACGGGGGGGGGCACAGCTAAGTAGTTGCTGAACTGGAGTTCAAATGTTAGTGAAACAGGCTGCAGCAAGGCTGGCACCCTCAATGAAATAATCCTTTTCATCATGCTTGAATAGGGAGGCCACTTGTTCTTTTTCATTCGGCTTTTCCCAGTTAGGAGGTTGCCACAGCAGAACAATGGTCCACAGAACGATTGGCAGTGGAGTTTTACTGTGCAGAGTTGCCAGCCTAGCACTCAACCTTCCACAGAAGGCACACACACACACACACACACACACACACACACACACACACACACACGCACTCACTCTTGGGGCCAATTTAGAGTGTCCAATCCACCTACAGCATGTCTGAGATGTGGGAGGAAACCCACAGGACCACAGGGAAGACATGCAGACTCCACACAGAAGGCACCCCAGCAGAGAATAGATTACTAGAACCTCTTGCTGCGAGGCGGAGACCACCCTGGAATAGAGATGCCACTGGTGAGACAAAATAATAAACCTGCTCAGTTTGCCTGCTATCATAAATCGGTTGGTAGAAATTGCCCACAGTCACACTCAGAGTGCTTCTCTCAAAGGGGTTAAGACTTGGTCCTTGTGGCTGCTGATGTATCAAACAACTGACATATCTGTTTGAATTGCAATTGTTCCCAAAAGGAGAGTAGTCAAAGGTCTGCAACACTAAAGGCACTGCTTTCATCATTATTGGCCTTCAAAAGGGAACCAAGGAGTATGTAGCCTAGAAAATGTCCACTCGCCCCACTGGGAGGCATCCGTGGACTATCATTTTGGGCTGTGGAGAGGGCAAAAGGACAGTCCCAAGGAATCGCTTGAATGCAGCCTCCAAGCTAGATCTTTTCTGCAAAGATTAGAGGTGAAAAGTGATCAGATATAGGCTGATGAGGTATTGACCATTAATATGCAAGAAGACACCGAAGCATTCTCCGGTTACCATTTGCCAAAGGAACTAGTGTAATTGCCGTAAGGCCTTGATCCTAGGAGTTATGAAAGTTTCCGTATTGAACATTGTACCTATGAACCCTAACCTTAAGTTTGGGTCAACTGTGACTTATTTACAATTATTCCTAGGTATGTACAAGTTAGGAAATCAGTCTCTGGCTTTTATTAACAAACACCTGGTCGGAGCAGAAATGAGGCAGTCACCCAGGTATAGAAACACCTGAAACTCTTGCAGTCTCAAAATAGCTGCTATTTCTGCCATGCATTTGGGAAGATCGATACTTGGGTTGGTGTAGATGAAGGAATGCAATCAGAGAGCCATTTTGAACACTGTGGGGGCTGTGGTGAGGTCAGAGGACAAAACCCTGAACTGGTAATGACTGGCTATTAGCCAGGAGTGGAGAAATCTTCTGAAGTATTTGTCCATCTAATATGGTAAAAACAGTAATAAGCTTCCCAAAGGTCTATGGAGAATATCCAATCGCCCCCCACTTTTTTTTTTTAATAGTTTTGTAATTGCCTAAGTGTTGGATCCATCTCATTGGGTGGAACATCAGACTGTCTTGTGTACTGGGGGAAACTGGAAAGGATACGATATAACCTCTAGGCAATCTTTTGCATTCAAGAATCTGTAGGTATAAGCCCCCCCCCCCCCCGAGAACTGTTTGTGTGTCTTGGAAAGGCCCCTTGGATTATGAACTAAACTTCCCCACCACCCCTCTGATTCCTGGAAAAGGATCTTTGGGGAAAGGTATGTCTATGGCAGAAAGGGTGTAATATTTGTATTTTTCTCCCATTTGAGTAATGCTTCTCGAACTCCTGGGCCAAAAGGATATGGTCCGCTAAAAGAAGCATTGATGGATAAAGACCCAAATGACTCTGCAAAAAACACAAAGACGCATCCAGGCATGTCTCCCAATGGCAACCCCTGAACCTGCGGGTCTGCAAGTGCAATTAGTGTGCTGAACGAGCTGGACACAGACTGTAGTGTAGATGACTGGAAAGCAACTTTCTCTTTTACCTTCTCAGAGGCAACTTCCGGAACGGTATTGAATAACTCTTTAACCAGATCCCTTTGAAGTCTAATAAAGATGCCCAGAAATTCAAGAATCTTAAGGGACAGGTTGAAGAAGCATGAACTCACCTTTCAAACCTATACATTGTCTGAAAACTCTGTTAAGCAGGTGAATAGGGGACTTTTTTTTACAGCGTGCACTCTTTCCAACAGTGCTGTACCGACCATGGACTCTACAGACAGATCTTTGTCTCTCAGCAGTTTATCCATGGAGGAAGAAAAGAATGTTGCCAGGAGTACTGGGAACGGACTGAAAAGGGAGTTGGAACATTTTCCTGCGTGCTAAAAGATCAACTTGAACAAGGTCATTAGTGGATGGTCTGGTACTAAAAGGTAGTTATACTGATTCTTCTGGTGTAGGGGTGTTTTGGGACTTCCAGTCACCCCCCCCCCCATTTTAGTGACTCCAGGGCATCTTCAAAGGAGACATCATCACAGGGAGACTTTAGAGATCCTTATCCTTCACTGAATACAGTATTGTCAGTGACGGATCTCTTCATGGGATGAAAGTGCTTCTTCTACACTTTCTCTTCTGAGGGGGCCTCCTTTGTGGGAGGGGCTGGAGGGTTATCAGAAGAAAGAAGGTTCAGATATCCAGGAATCCTGCTGTCTGGGCAGTCACTGCTTCATAGCCCTGAAAAAGTACAGTTGTGTACCTACCATAAATGTAGATGTTCAAGTGTATTCACTGTTGCAGTCATTACAATTGGGTTATCCTGCTGGCCGGCTACCCGCAATCGGCCTGAGTTCCAAAGTGCAGGTCCGGCGTCGGTTGCTGTCGCCTCCTCCCTGACGTCCGTGCGCCAGGGGTATAAAAGATGCGGCCAACGCCATTTTCTTCAGTTTTTCTTGCCCCAGATGTCAGGTGCCCCTAAAAAGGTAGGCTAAATTATGCCAATAAGCATGCACACACAAAAAACAACTTAAACTTCATCTACAAGCACATACACCCCATAGGTTGTATAGAATAGAGAAGTATAGATAAGTCCCAGCAAGGAAAAGGGGGATGGTGGGAGAGTAACCTGGACTGCAACAGTGAATACACTCTAACATCTACATTTATGGTAGGTACACAACTGTACTATGTTCATCATGTTTCACTGTTGCAGTCATTACAATTGGGTTGAATCCCAAAGCTAAGGTTGGGAGGCTGGCTAAATAGGATCAGGAGAGGCTATCAGGCCCTGCAGAACTGCAGTGGCAAAGCCTGCCCTGGATTTAGAGTAGAGAGGTAAGTGATAGTGCTTTGTAAAAGTATGCACTGAACTCCAAGTTGCAGCCTCTAAGATGTCTTTGGTTGGTACTTCTCTGAGGAAGGCTGCTGAAGTGGCTGCTGCTCTGGTTGAATGTGGCCTAGTGCCCTTAGGCACTGATTTGCCATGCTGTGAATAGCAGAAACGAATGCAGTGGCCTATCCACTTTGAAATAGTCTGTTTTGAGATACTTTCCTTGTGATCCTGCAGCATATGCCAGTAGAAATTCAGTCTTTCTGAAAGTTTTGGTTCTGTCCAAGTAGAAACGTAGCTGCCTGTGAATGCCCAAAGAATGCAGAAGTCTCTCACCCTTATTCTGTGGGTTTGGGTAAAAGGCAGGCAAATAAATTGTCTGGTTAAGGGCCACACTGGACACTACCTTAGGCATAAATGTAGGGTTTGTCCTTAAGAGAAACCCTGTCAGGATGGAAAATGATAAAAGGTTCCACAGCCATGAGTGTAACTCTGAGACTCGTCTAGCGGAGGATATTGCTAGGAGCAGAGCCATTTTCCAGGATAAGAATTTTATATCAGCTGCAGAGGCTGGCTCAAACGGAGGCAGTGTGAGTTTTCCCAAGACATATTTGAGGTCCCAAGCAGGTACTGGTGCTCTCCTTGGAGGTCTTGTGTTTTTGGCCCCTTTGAGGTACTGCCTTAGCAATGGATGAGAAAAAATAGGTGGCTCTGTATTGTAATGAGCTGAAATGGCAGAGGCATGAATTTTAATTGATGAAAAGGAAAGTCCTTTATCCAGCATCTCAGTTAAGTATTGCAAAATCTGAGGAATATTTGGAACAGTCTTGTCAATACCTAGTGCCTGGTTCCAACGACAGAATCTCTTCCATTTTTCTGCATAAGATTTTCTGGTGCTAGGCCTCCAGGCCTCCAAAATAACATCCATCACTGCTTTAGAGAGAGGTGCGTCTTAAATGGGTACATTATCCGCCATGCTGCCAGGTTTAAGGTCCTGAGCTGGCTGTGCAGTATCGGACTGTCTTGTTGGGTCAATAAGTGAGGAATTTGATGTAATGTCCAAGCTGGGCATTGAGACAAGCTCTTTAGCATTGGGTACCAGTGCCGGTGGGGCCAGTCTGGGGCAATCAGCATCATTTTTGGCTTCTCGTCTGACAATGAGGAGTACACTGGGGACCAGAGGCAGAGGAGGAAAGGCATATACGGTTAGGTTTTTCCAGCTGAAAGATAGAGCATCCACTTTCCATGCTTGCTTGTGATAAGTCCTTGTGCAGAATCTCTGTAGTTGGCAGCTGTGAGGGGAGGCAAATAGGTCTATATCCGGGCATCCCCAGTTCCTTGTTATCATGCTAAAGACTTGTGGATCCAATTTCCACTCGTGGGGATCCATTGGGTTTCTGCTTAGTTCATCTGCCAGAGTCTTTATACTTCCTGGCAGGAATTGTGCTTGCAGATGTACTTGGTAAGTCAATGCTGTGTCCCACAAGTTCATGGCTAGTCTGCAGAGGGGGTAGGAATGCGTGCCCCCCTGCTTGTTTATGCACCACGACTGTAGTATTGTCCGTCTTTATCAGTAGTTGTCCTGGATGAAGTTGATCCTTGAAGGCAGTCAGGGCATTCTGAACAGCTAGCATCTCTTTATGATTGATATGTAGATGCATTTGACTTGCGGACCATGTGCCCTGAATACATCTTCCTGCCATATGGGCCCCCCAGGCATAATCTGATGCATCTGTTGTCAATGTCTGCCTGGCTGTGGGTAAGGTGAATGGCTGTCCCGTGTTGAGGTGACAGGCTTTCGCCCACCATCGAAACTCCTGTTGCAGGCAGGGAATGAGGGTAATTACTGTTTCCAGGCTGTGGCAATGTTGCGTCCAAACACTTTACAGATACCATTGAAGTTTCCTCATATGCAGTCTTGCATATGGAATTAGAGTATGCAGGATGCCATGAAGCCCAAAGCCTGCAGAATTTTTCTTGCAGATAACTGGGTCTTTGTTGTCAACAAGTAGTCAGTTGTCTGTGTTTGTCTGGCGTGAGATAAGCCATCTGGGCAGTTGTATTTAAGCTTGCATCCAGGAATATCATCTCTTGAGAGGGTACGAGCTTTGATTTCTTTTAGTTTACTGTGTACCCTAGACCTGTTAGTAATCTTTTTACAAACGCCAGATGCTGTAGTAGGATGTCCTTGTTCTCTGCTTGAATAAGGCAGTCGTCCAAGTAAGGATATATTTGTATTCCTCTTTGTCTACAAAATGCAATTACTGGTGCCAGGCATTTTGTGAAGACAAAGGGCAGTGCAGAGAATTGGTAGTGCTTTGAGCCAGCTATAAATCTGAGGTATCTTCTGCACGATTGTCTGATTGGGACATGCAGGTATGCCTCTTTTAGGTCTAAAGTCACAAGCCAAGCCTTCTTGCCCAGCATGGGCAGAAGCTGCTGCAGAGTTATCCAGAAATGTGTTTAGGATAGACAGGTTCAGAATTGGTTTCCAGGCTTGAGTAAAATCCTTGTCCCTGCTCTTGCTGTGGTACTTGCTGAATGGCTCTCATGTCCATGAGGGATGAAACTTGTTTTTGTGCCTCTGCCCATTGATTGCGTGGCAGGTCTGGCATACTGTTTGGCCTTGGCAGGGTGTGAAAGTGGAACCTGTAGCCTTGAGATATGATATTTAAGACCCATTTGTCCTGGGTGATCATGTGCCAATTTTGTGAAAAAAGTGCTAGTTTTCCTCCCAAAGGAGCTGCCAGAAGATAAGTGCTTGGTGCTGGCAGGGGAAAGTCATTGGGACTGTTTCCTGTATGGCTGTGATTTGCCTTCTCTGCTTTTGGAGGTAGAAGTACCCCAATGTTTAGGCCCGTATGAGCCCTGGGGCTGGGGTCTGCCTCTGGGGCGTCTGTACCTGCCTCTTTGTGGCCTGTCTGACACTGGAAAGGACCAATTCTTTGTAGGCCAGTTCCTGCTAAATCTGGGTGGCTGTACCTGTAAGAAATCCTTTACTGTTTGCATAGATTTCGCTTTGTCCTCCATTTTCTTCAACACCTCCTCTGCTTTAACACTAAATAAAGTATCATGCTGTAATGGAGCATCTAATAATTTTGCTTTAACATGATCCGGCAGATTCTGTTCCTTTAACCAAGCATGCCTCCTAATGACAGAACCCGTAACTGCGGCCTTGCAAGAGGCCTCCAGAGAATCAAAACCACATTGCAATGTATGCTTTCCCACTTGTTCAGTTGCATGCAATAAATCCTGCATTTCCTTATTTTCTGCACAATCAGAATTAGTCAACATTTTCTGTTTAAGTAGTGACATCAAGTATTGCTGATATTTAAGCATATGAAATTGACAGTTTAAAGCCCTCACAGCCAAAGTAGCAGAAGTGTAAATCTTTTTCCCTATCTGTCTAGTGCCCTTAAATCCCTATAAGAGGGAATAGGATTTTTTGCAGTGGAAGCCTTGACCCCTTTGGGACCCTGAGAAATGGTTTCTGGGTCAGCAGCAGGGTTTTTATAAAGAAATTGATGTGAATCTGGAACCCTGTAGTATCTGTCTGGTTTAACAGGGGCAGGGGGTAAAGAGTCAGGAGAAAGGCCGGACTCTGAAAATACATCACCCACAATGTCTAACACAGGGGGAATAGCAAGAGGCCTGTGCTGAGATAGTAAAAGAAAATCTCCAAGCCTTTTCTTTGATTCCGAGTAGTCTTGGCTCTCCCAGATGAAGTGCTCCCTCATGGTATGCAGGGTTTCCCCAAAAGAATAATCCTCAGGAGGAGAGGCTGAAGGGATAGATTCTTCAGCATCAGAATCCTCATAGGGAGGAAGAGAGTATTCCTGCTCAGAGGAGAAGTCAGAGGAAATGGAAACCTGATCTGAAGATTCATATTCTGTCTCTTGTCTAGGCCTCTTATCAGGAGGGGGATGGGAACCCCTGATCAAGGTAATTAGGTCTCTGACCATTTTGAGCATCTGTTTTTTTAGGCATGGAAGTCTGTCCAGGAGAATGCTGTACTTGTTTCTTTGTCTTTAGAGCTGCTTTAGTCTTTGCCTTTGAAGCTGTGGTTGGCTTAACATATAACTGTGTAGGTCTGAAAACACCCTCAGAAGCAGATGCCTGCTCAGCGGCTCCAGACCCATCTGAGGGGATAGTTTCTGAGTGTCCAATACCTTGAGTATCCAGAGGCCTAGCTGGCTCCACGTGGGAGTCGACAACGGCCTGTGGCTCTGAGGCAGTGGGCGTCAGGGGCTGCAAAAGTGCCTCAATGAGAACCGGCGTAACGGCGACTGGCTTAGCGGTAGCCTCGTCGGTTTTGGACCTCGGATACTTGTCCTTTTCTTTTTCCTTGCGCTTTTTGTAAACTCCAGTCGTCGGCTGTTCCGACAGCATTATATAATTGAATCTTCGGCCAAAGTAATGAAAGGCAAAATCGTACTGATGCTTAATAGTGCGTTGGTTAAATCTAGCGCAAAACTGACAGCAAGCAACGTTGTGAACAGGGCCTAGGCAAGGAATACAGTAAGAATGAAAATCCTTATGAGTTATTTGCTTCCCACAAGAAATACAACTGTTAACTTTTTCTGACATCGGTCTGGAGCAAGAAAAAAGGTTTCCCCAATGGGGTACTTAGCTTTAATGAAGACTTCTGAGATTTTCAAAGACGAATTTCAGATCCGGAGTTGGCCGACCAGCACTTGCGAACTGCTTTTGCTTCGGGCACCGTGCGGCAAGAAAGACTGAAGAAAATGGTGTCTGCTGCATCTTTTATACCCCTGGCGCACTGACGTCAGGGAAGAGGCGACAGCAACCGACGCCGGACCAAGACTTTGGAATTCAGGCCGACTGCGAACCCAAGTGTAATGACTGCAACAGTGAAACACGAACATCATGCAGCCGACGACATTTTCTTTAGTTTTTCTTGCCCCCGATGTCAGGTGCCCCCAAAAAGGTAGCAATATTATATAAATATATATACATGCATCAATATAAACTTTAACTTCATCTACAAGCAAATACACCACGTAGGTTGTAGAAGATAGAGAAGGAAAGATAAACTTTAAAATGATAGGGGGATGGCCGGGAGGGTAACCTGGACTGCAACAGTGAATACACTCGAACATCTACATTTATGGTAAGTGTACAACCCTGTACTAATGTTCTTTGTGTTTCACTGTTGCAGTCATTACATTTGGGTAGAATTCCAAAGCTATGGTTGGGAGGCTGGAGCTAAACAGCATTAGGTGCGGCTATAAGACCCTGCAGCAATGCAGTGGCAAAGCCTGCCCTGGACTTAATGTAAAGAGGCAAATGGTAATGCTTTGTAAAGGTGTGAACAGAACTCCAAGTAGCAGCCTCTAGAATGTCTTTGGTTGGTACTCCCCTGAGAAAGGCTGCTGAAGTAGCTGCAGCTCTGGTGGAATGAGACCTAATGCCCTTGGGTACAGGTTTATCATGGTGCAAGTAGCAGAAACGGATGCAGTGGCTTATCCACTTTGAAATTGTCTGCTTTGAAATAGCCTTTCCTTCTGATCCTGCATCATATGACACTAGAAATTGCTCAGTTTTTCTTAGAGCTTTAGTCTTTCTCAAGCACAATCTTAGCTGTCTGTGTACGTCCAAAGAATGCAGAATTCTCTCCCCTTTGTTCTGCAGATTTGGATAAAGAGTTGGCAGATGAATTGTTTGGTTAAGAGCCACACTGGAAACCACTTTAGGCATAAAAGTAGGATTTGTCCTCAGAGACACCCTGTCTGGGAAAAAATATGATAAAAAGGCTCTACAGCCATAAGGGCCTGTAGCTCTGAAACTCTTCTTGATGAAGTAATTGCTAGTAGCAGAGCTGTCTTCCATGATAAGAACTTTATATCAGTGGTAGCAGCTGGTGGTAGCAGCTGGTTCAAATGGAGGCAGGGTGAGCTTTTCCAACACATAATTGAGGTCCCATGCAGGTAATGGTGATCTTCTAGGAGGCCTTACATTTTTGGCTCCTCTAAGATACTGCTTTATTAAAAGATGAGAAAAGATTGGTGGCTCTGTATTGTAATGTGCCGCAATGGCAGAGACATGGATTTCGACTGATGAGAAAGATAGGCCTTTGTCAAGCATCTCAGTCAAGTATTGGAATATCCGAGGAATATGTGGTTCTGCTGTATCAGTTCCTTGTGCTTGATTACATGCACAGAATCTCTTCCAGTCGTCAGCATAAGATTTTCTAGTACTAGGCCTTCTGGCTTCCAAAATGACATCCATCACAGCTTTACTGAGAGGTGTCGTTTGTATGATTACATGATTAGCCATGCTGCAAGGTTCAGAGTCTGTAGTTGATTGTGCAGGATCTGATTGTTTTGCTGGGACAGTAGTTGTGGTCTTTAAGGCAAGGTCCAAGCTGGGTATTGAGACAAGTTCCTTAGGATTGGGTACCAGTATTGGCGGGGCCAGTCCGGGGCAATTAATATCATCTTTGGCTTCTCTTGTCTGACTAAGAGAACATTGGGTAGAAGAGGCAGAGGAGGGAAGGCGTAAACTGATGGTTTTTTTCCAACTGAATTATAGGGTGTCCACTTTCCATGCTTGTTTGTGAGAAGTCCTTGTGCAGAATCTTTTCAATTGATAATTTTGAGGCGAGGCAAACAGATCTATGTCTGGGCTCCCCCATTTATCTGTTATCATGCTGAAGACCTGTGGATTTAGTTTCCACTCATGAGGATCCATAAGGTTTCTGCTTAAATAATCTGCCAGAGTGTTTTGTTTTCCTGACAGGAATTGAGCTTGAAGATGTATTTGGTAGGTCAAAGCTGTGTCCCACAGTGCCATGGCTAATCTGCAAAGGGGGTATGTGTGTGCCCCCTTGCTTGTTTATATACCAACATGACTGTGGTGTTGTCCGTCTATCAGTACTTGTCCTGGATTAAGTCCTTAAAGGCTGTTAGGACATTTTGAACAGCTAGCATCTCTTTCTGGTTGATATGTAGATGCATTTGTTTTGGTGCCCATATGCCCTGAATGCATCTTCCTGCTGTGTGGGGCCCCCAGGCATAATCTGATGAGTCTGTTAAGGTTTGGCTGGCAGGGGGTAGAGTGAAGGGCCGTCCCATGTTTTGGCGACAGGCCTTTTCCCACCACAGAAACTCCTGTTGCAGACAGGGAATGAGAGGAATCATTATTTCCAGACTGCGTTTATGTTGACTCCATAAACTTTTTAGGTACCATTGAAGTTTCCTCATATACAGTCTTGTATATGGAATTAGTAGAATGCAGGATGCCATGAAGCCCAGAGCCTGCAGAATTTGCCTTGCAGAAGACTGTGCTTTTGTTGCCATCAGTTTGAAGTAAGTAGTCAGTTGCCTTTGTTTGTCTGGCGTGAGGTAAGCCATCTGGGCAGTTGTATTCAAGCTTGCACCCAGGAATGTTATCTTTTGAGAGAGTACCAGTTGTGATTTCTTTTCTTTTATTGTGTACCCTAAGCATGTTAGAAGCCTTTTCACAAACACCAGGTGTCGAAGAAGAGTGTCCTTGTTCTCTGCTTGAATGAGACAAGCGTCCAAGTAAGGATATATTTGTATGCTTGTCCGCAAAATGCAATTACTGGTGCCAGGCACTTTGTAAAGACCCTGGGCTCAATAGATTAATCAAAGGGCAGTGCAGAGAATTGGTAAGGCATTAAGCCAGCATTGAATCTGAGGTATCTTCTGCACGACTGTCTTACTGGGACATGCAGGTATGCCTCTTTTAGGTCTAAAGTCACCAGCCAAGCATTCTTGCCCAGCATGGGCAGAAGCTGCTGCAAAGTCAGCATTCTGAATTTTGGAATGTCCAGGTATGTGTTCAAAATCGATAAAGCCAGTATTGGCCGCCATGCCTTATCCTTTCTGGGTACCAAGAACAGTCTTGAGTAAAAACCTTGTCCTTTTTCCTGTTCTGGTACTGTCTGAATGGCCCTCATATCCATGAGTGACGCAACCTGTTTCTGTGCCTCTGCCCATTGGTTTTTTTGGCAGATCTGGCCAACCAATTGCCACTGGCAGAATGTAGAAATGGAATCTGTATCCCTGTGATACGATGTTTAGTACCCACTTGTCCTGGGTTATTAACTGCCAATTTTGAGCAAAAAGTGCTAATTTTCCCCCTATGGGTGCTGCCAAACTATAAGTGCTTGGTGTAGGCAGAGGGACGTCATTGGGATTGCTTTCTTTAGGTTTGCGCTTCATCTCCTCCAGATTTGGAGGTGGATGCGCCCCATTGCTTTGATCTATATGAGTCTTGCGCCTGGTATCTGGAACCCTTAGGGCGTCTGGATTTGCCCCTTTAAGCTCCGTCTGACACAGGAAAGGACCAATTTTTGTAGGCCAGCGTCTACTGAATTTTGGTGGCTGCACTTGTAAGAAGTCTAACAGTTTGCATAGACTTAGCTTTGTCTTCCATTTTCTTTAAAACCTCTTCTGCCTTAATACCAAACAGAGAATCATGCTGTAAAGGTGCATCTAACAATTTAGCTTTAACATGGTCAGGCAAATGTTCCTTTAACCAGGCATGCCTCCTAATCACAGATCCAGTAATTGCGGCCCTGCAAGAAGCCTCTAAAGAAGCAAAACCACATTTCAAAGAATGCTTTCCAACTTGTTCAGCTGCATGCAATAATTCCTGCCATTCTTTATTTTCTGCACATTCTGAAATCAATATCATTTTCTGTTTCAGAAATCCCATAGCATGTTGTTGGTACTTACTCAAAAGAGCTCTATTGGAGGGAATGAGTTGTGTACCTTTAACTCCCAGTGGGTGTGGCTTCAGCCTTTAAAAAATGACGTTATCACTTTACAGTTTCATAGTATAGTACTAGGCTATCTGCCCTGGGGCATTTGTAAGCCCAGCCATAGTGATGTGGCTTTTGCCACCCCATGAAATGGTACAAAAAATGTACAGAATAAATTTAGAATACTGTGCCTCTGTCTAGTAGTGACACAATGAAGGTCCCCTTATATAATAGAATTAGTTTACTGTGCCCCTGTCTAGCAGTGACACAGGTGTGACCCCTGGGGTAAACTTACGATCTCCCATCCACTCAAGATTTCTCTTGAAGAGAGTCAGTGAGGGGCTCTGCCTAACACGAACTGGGATCTTGTTCCAAAGCATGGGAAGCCCCTGGGTTATGAATCTATCCCTCCAGCATGTCCTATTCATACTTGTGCCGAGGTCTTTAGCTCTCGTGGTCCTGATGGATTTGGATTTTTTGAGGTGGAGAATGTCCATCAGATCCTGATTGGTCATGGCCTTGTACGTCAGGCAGAGATCACCTCTGAGCAGGTGGTATGCTACTGAATAGAGCTGAAGTTTTAGTCTGGCAGAATAAGACATATGTTGGAGACCCTTGATCCTCTTGGTGAGGTACTTTTGTGGTCTCTCCAGCTGTTGCAAATGCCGGGTGAGGTACATACCAAATGGGGCATTGTACTCAATCATGGGTCTGATGATAGGGGTACAATGACATCCTTGGATCTGGATGTGAATCCCTTCATGAGGTGTGCAAGGTAGAATGTTTTTCTAACCACTTTGGCAATGTGGGTGTCAAATGAGAGGTCGCTGTCGACTTGGGTCCCTAGGTCTCAGATTACTTTTTCCGTACTCAGTGGGGTGCTGTCTATGTGATAATTTGTGGGTACTTTGTTTTTCCCAAAAGGGGATGACTATACATTTTTTGGCATTTAGTTTAAGGCCGTGACTCCGGCACCAGTTGTCCATTTCTGTGAGGCCTTTTTGTAGGATGTGTGTGTCTGCTGGTGTATCGACTATGGTGCCTAGTTTGCAGTCATCTGCGAACTTTGTCATCCACAGCCCTCCGATGTTTGCTTTAACATCTGAGAAATAAATGCCGAACAAGAGGGGTCCCAGGACAGATCCCTGTGGGACACCACTTGTGACTGGCTTTGAGTCTGACATTGCTCCAGCGATTTTAACTTTATGCGTTCTGTCCTTTAGCCAGTTTGCAACCCATCTAGTGACATAAGGGTTTACTTTTAAGCTGTTGAGCTATACTTATAGACAGAGGTCATATATCAATACAATTGTGTTTGCCATCATATATGCTTAAAGATAAAATATTCTGACACCTTGTGTGTAGCATGATTTTGGAATTATTAATGCAAATATGAGCAGGCAATATTTGACGCCTAGAGGAGCAGTACGAGGTAACTGCAGAAATGCCTGTAGATGTCACTCGGCTGTAATGAGTTAAGCATATGAAAAGTACAGTTTTGTACCTACCATAAATGTAGATGTTCGAGGATTCCATTGCTGCAGTCCTTACTATTGGGTATAGTCCGCATCCAGTCGGCCCGAATACCAGAGTATAAGGCTGACGTCGGTCAGGGCGCATTAGTCTGACGTCAGTACGTCAGGGTACTAATGCGCATGACCGGCGCCATATCCTCAGTCTTTTCTTGCCCCAGATGTCAGAAGACCCTAAAAAGACAAGGCCCAAAATACCTGCACCAAAACATGACCAATATATACAAAAATATAAGCAGGTAAACCACCTACACAACCACCCCTAAACACAGAGGGGAAGGAGGGAGGGTAAATTGGACTGCAGCAATGGAATCCTCGAACATCTACATTTATGGTAGGTACAAAACTGTACTATGTTCTTCGTCTTCCATTGCTGCAGTCCTTACTATTGGGTAGAATCCCAAAGCAGAGGTAAGGGAGGCTGGCAAATCATAAAGAAGCAGGAGCTGACAACATGCCTTGCAAAACAGCTGTGGCAAAACCAGCCCTAGACTTAGAATAGATAGGAAGGTGATAATGCTTAGAGAAAGTATGCACTGAACTCCAAGTAGCTGCTTCCAAAATATCCTTAGTTGCCACCCCCCGTAGGAATGCAGTGGAAGTGGCAGTAGCCCTAGTGGAATGAGGCCTAATCCCAGCTGGAACCTCCTTGCCATGATGGGAATAACAAAATGCAATGCAAAAGCCAATCCACCTAGAAATAGTTTGTTTTGACACAGGCTTGCCCTGCGAACTCAAAGCAAAAGAAACAAACAACTGCTGAGACTGCCTAAAATCCTTAGTCCTGCTTAAGTAATAACGCAATAGCCTGTGTACATCTAAAGTATGCAAAATCTTTTCCCCTTTATTTTGGGGGTCTGCATAAAAGGTAGGCAAATGAATAGTTTGGTTTAAAGCCACACTAGAAACCACCTTAGGCATAAAGGAAGGATTAGTACGTAATGATACCCTATCCTTATGGAAAACCAAAAAGGGCTCGACTGCCATAAGGGCCTGCAACTCAGACACCCTTCTTGCAGAAGTAATAGCCAACAAAAAAGCAGTCTTCCATGACAAATATTTCAATTCAGCAGTAGCCGAGGCTCAAAAGGTTGTAGAGTAAGTTTTTCCAACCCAAACTTGAGATCCCAAGCAGGTGTAGGAGCTCTAGATGGGGGTCTTATATTCTTAGCCCCTCTAAGAAACTGCTTGAACAAAGGATGCGAAAACAATGGTGGGTCACAATCATAGTGAGCTGAGATTGCTGCAGCATGAATCTTGATGGAAGAGAAGGACAGACCCTTGTCCAGTAACTCAGTAAGATATTGAAGAGCCATACTCAAATTAGGCTCAGAAATCTCCAAATTCTTTGCTTTACTCCAAAATAAAAATCTCTTCCATTTTGCTGCGTACACTTTCCTTGTACTAGGTCTTCTAGCTTCCATAATCACATTTAAAACTTGTTGAGGAAGTTGAGACCTGCTGTGTGTCAACACAGAATATGCCAGGCTGTCAGATGAAGAGAGTGAAGCTTGACATGGAGCAGATGACCGTCCTGCTGGGATAACAGATGAGGAATCAAAGGTTAAGGCCATGGAGGCTTCTTTACCAGACTCCGTAGTAGAGGGTACCAGTGTTGCCGAGGCCAATCTGGAGCTATCAAAATCATCCTTGGCCCGTCCTGTCTGACCTGTAACAGTACCTTTGGAAGAAGAGGCAGAGGTGGAAAGGCATACAGATGAAGGTTTGTCCAACTGAAAGACAGAGCATCCACTTTCCAAGCTGTGTGATGAAACCCCTTTGTGCAAAACTGTGGCAGCTGGTGGTGTAGCGGAGAAGCGAACAGAGCTATGTCTGGAGTTCCCCATGACACTGTCAAGTTCTGAAATACATGAAGATCCAGTTTCCACTTGTGGGGATCCATGATTTGTCGGCTTAACACATCTGCTAAGGAGTTCTGTGCTCCTGGCAGAAACCTTGCCTGAAGAGTTAGGTGCAAGCGTAGCGCAGTCTCCCATAAAATCATTGCATGCCTGCATAGAGGATAAGAATGTGTTCCCCCTTGTTTGTTGAAGTACCACATGACAGTTGTGTTGTCTGTTAGAATCAACACCTGCCCTGGAAGAAGTAATTCCTTGAAAGCCAGCAATGCGAACCGGACTGCTAACATCTCCTTCATGTTGATATGTAGATGCTGTAGTCTGGCAGGCCACTTGTCTTGTATCTACTTTCCATTTAGATGAGCTCCCAAGCAATGTCTGAGGCATCTGTCGGTAAAATCTGACTCGCCTCTGGCCGGGTCACAGAGAGTCCCTTGTTTAGGTGACATTCCTGAGCCCACCACAAAAATTCTCTTCGAAGGCAAGGTATTATTTGAATGACAGTGTCTAAATCCTGGCAGTGCTGTGTCCATACATTTTTGAGATACCATTGTAACTTCCTCATATGCAGTTTGGCATTGGGAAGCACCAGAATACAAGATGCCATGAACCCTAATGCTTGAAGGACTGTCTCTGCAGTCAGCACGGACTGATGAAATAGTTGATGGAAGTAAAGTGACAGACTCTTTTGTTTGTCCGGGGTTAAAAAGGCCATCTGGGCTGCTGTATTCAGTCTCACACCCAGAAAGCACATGTCTTGAGAGGGTACTAGACTGGACTTTATTTCGTTCACAGAATACCCTAGGCATCTTAGCACTGCTATAAGATATTCCAGATGCTGTAGAAGGTCTTCCTTTTCTTGAGCCAGAATCAGGCAGTCGTCGAAATAAGGATAGATTTGAAGTCCCTGTAGCCTGAAGTAAACTATCACTGGAGCCAGAACCTTTGTGAATACTCTGGGCGCAGTAGATAAGCCAAAGGGCAATGCAGAGAACTGATAATGAGAATCTCCAGCTTGAAACCGCAGATACTTCCTGTAACTTAGCCTGATATGCACATGAAGGTAAGCATCCTTGAGATCTAAAGTTACCATCCAGTGATCTTTGCCCAGCAGGGGTAAAAGCTGTTGTAACGTCAACATCTTGAACTTGGGAATGTCCAGATAAGTGTTGAGGAGAGATAAAGTCAAAAGCAGTCTCCACGTGTTCCCCTTCTCTGGTACTAGGAACACGCGAGAATAAAATCCTAGGCCCCTTTCTGATGCAGGGACTGGTTGAATGATGTCCAACACCCATCTGTCTTGAGTAATTAAATCCCAATTTTCTTTGAAAAGAGACAGTTGTCCTTCCAAAGGAGCTGCCAGACGAGAATCTACTGGCAGTTGAAAAGGCGGGTCATTGGGTCTGTTTACGAAAGGACTGACCCCTGCCCTCACCAGAAGTCTGAGCAGGTGAACTCCCTGTTCTAGGCCTAAAAGAACCTTGAGCCCTGCCCCCACCACGTCTAGACCTACCCCTAGACTGGGAATCATAAGCAGGATATGTCCACCCCTTAGCAGGCCAATTTCTACTAAACTTTGGTGGGTGTACCTGCATAAAATCTTTAACAGTTTGCATAGACTTAGCTTTGTCCTCCATTTTCTTTAAAACTGCTTCCACAGGTGAACCAAACAACACATCAGACTGTAAAGGAGCATCCAAAATCCTTGTCTTAACATGCTCAGCCAAATTCTGATCCCTCAACCAGGCATGCCTGCGAAGAACAGAACTAGTGGCAGCCACCCTCGAGGAGGCCTGCACAGCATCAAAACCACATTGCAAAGAATGCTTGCCCACTTGTTCAGACACAAACTAAATCCAGCAGGTCTTTACAATCAATACCTTCCGCCAAAGCATCCACCTTAGATTTCAATTGTGAAAGGAGATAATTCTGATATTTCAGCATGTGAAACTGACAATTCAACGCTCTCATGGCTAGAGTGGAAGAAGTATACACTTTCTTACCCCACCTATCTAACGCCCTTGCCTCCTTGTCAGTGGGAACAGGATTTTTAACCACAGAGGCCTTAACACCTTTAGGCCCTTGAGAAACAGTTTCTGGGTCCGCCCTAGGACTCTTAAACAAATACTTATGAGCTTCGGGCACCCTATAGTACCTATCAGGTTTAACAGGAGCAGGAGGCAAAGAATCAGGGTTCAGGGAAGCCTCTGCAAAAACATCTTCCACCACATGCAACACAGGAGGTATAGCTAAGGGCCTATGCTGGGGTAAAAACAAGAATTCCCTAAGCCCCTTCCTGGAATCAGAGTAATCCTGACCTTCCCATTTAAAGTGCTCCCTCATGGAATGCAGAGTCTCTGAAAATGAAAAATCCTCAGGAGGAGAAGCAAGGAGTGGCATCATCCACATCAGAATCAGAATAATGAGGATACTCCTGCAAATCTTCCGCAGAAGATTCAGAAGCCCTGAACCCTGTTCAAAACTGTCAAACTCTGGTTCCACTCTAGGCCTCTTATCAGGAGGGCCCATAGAACCTCTAATCATAGTAATCAAATCTTCTGCCATTTTAAGCATATGTTTCTTAGGTACAGAACCCGAAGGCTAGGAGAAGCCCCTACTGAAGCTGAAGTTGGCCTACCTCTAAAGAAGTTTTGGCAACAGAAGGAGAGGCTCTAACTACTTTGGGAAGAGAGGGAAGAATAGTTACCTGAGAAGCCCCTCAGCCTGGCCTGCCTCCTGAGAGGGTACATCCTGTAACAGTAAAGTTTCTGCCTGAGACTCTATAGAAACTCCCGGCAAAACCTCTGGCTCCACTGAGCCATCTAAAGAACCGACGTCCGGGACTGCGGTTCATCAACCCTAGGCTTCTGTTTTGTCCTTGCGCTTCTTTGATGAAGCGGCCGGAGCATCCGGCGGCATTTTATAATTGCAACGCTTCCCAAACACTAATCTGGCACAGTCTAACCTCCTCTTAATAGTGCGTTTGTTAAACTTAGCACAAGAGCGGCAACCAACAACGTCGTGCTCAGGCCCTAAACAAGGTATACACAATGTATGGTAATCCCTATGAGGAATTTGTTTCCCACAAGAAATACAGTTATTCACTTTTTCTGACATCCGGTTAAATACTGAGGCAAGAAAAACCAAAATGTTCCCAACGGGGTACTTAGCCAACTCTGATTCGGTCTGAAACTCCGGTTTCGGAAATATTTCAGAACGCCAACCTGCACTCGCAAAACTGCTTCTGCATCGGATCTCGCGGCAAAAAAGACTGAGGATATGGCGCCGGTCATGCGCATTAGTACCCTGACGTACTGACGTCAGTCTAATGCGCCCTGACCGACGTCAGCCTTATACTCTGGTATTCGGGCCGACTGGATGCGGACTATACCCAATAGTAAGGACTGCAGCAATGGAAGACGAAGAACATCGGGCAGTTTAAGGCCCTGATTGCTAAGGTTGCAGATGTGTAAACCTTTTTTCCCCATCTGTCCAGTGCCCTTGAATCTCTGTCAGAGGGGGTAGGATTTTTTGCTGTTGAGGCCTTAACTTCCTTCGGGCCCTATGGAATAGTCTCAGGATCAGCAGCAGGGTTTCTAAATAAAAGTTTATGCGAGTCAGGGACCCTGTAAATATCTGTCAGGCTTACTGGGAGCCGTAGGTAAGGAGTCCGGGGTCAAACTGGACTCCAAAAACACATCATCCATAATATCTAAAACCGGGGGAATGGCTAAAGGCTTGTGCTGAGGGAGGAAGAGGAAATCCCCGAGCCTCTTTTTTGATTCTGAGGAAGTCTCGACTCTCCCAGTGAAAATGCTCCCTCAAAGTATGCAAGGTTTCTCCAAATGGATAGTCCTCAGGAGGAGATGCAGACAGAATAGACTCCTCAGCATCATAATCCTCATAGGACCTCGGTCTCTCTCCATAACTGATTGCCTCTCAGCTGTGACCCACTCCGTTCGCCCTGCGGGCTCACTCCGCTCCCCATACCCAACCCCAATTCCCACCCACCCCCAGTACTCCTACACTTATACTTCTTTAAACCACACCCTCACTATCACCCAACCAATCCCATACATCACCTCATCCCACATAATTCACCACACACCCATCTTCTAATAATCACACACAATTAGCCACTCCCTAAGGTATCTTTCCTCCTACTCTCAACTTGTATACATAGTTCCCCCACTCTCCTCTTCCTGTATCCTTTCATCTTCCTCTCCTCCACATCTTGCTCCCTCTTGCATCCCTACACTTGAGTTCTTACTGTATAATCTCCTCTAAAATGCCTCCCCCTAATCTTTCCAAGCTAACACTCACAATTACACTCTCAACTACCCTCATCTCAACCTACCTTCTTACCTCCTTTGAAAAACTACACTATCTCCATCATACCCATTCTCACAAACTGCAATTTACACACAAATATCCTTCAATAGACATTCTAACATTACTTCCACTTCCAGTTACCTACTACCCAAATACCACAGACTCTTCCACATTAAACATAACCTAAACTCAGAAAAAAAAAATGAAAATCATTACCTACCTTGGCAACTATTCAGTAACAAAACTAAATAATCCTTCCTTAAAAGATGGTGACGTCCACCCCAACCCTGGCCCTACCAAACCTACAATCCAAACAACTCACCCTAAACTCAACAGTTCTCTCCTAATAGGGCATCTTAATACCCAAAGCATCAAGAATAAAATAGCTCACCTTCATGCCCTCCTAGATATTCACTCCTTTGATATTCTCTGTCTTACTGAGACTTGGTTGAAACCAGAAACCAAAGATAATGAAATTATTCCCCAGGGCTATAACATAGTTAGAAAAGTCAGAACAAAACGTAAAGGTGGTGGAGTAGCAATTCTATTTAAAAATGGACTTCATATCTCTACCCTACCATCTAATCCAACCCAGGATAGCAACGCAGAAGTCCTCATTACTAAGCTTCAAATCAATGCAAAAAAATCTTTATACATTATCTGCATTTACATACCACCCGGAAACAATATCATTACAATAGAAGATTTACTCTGCTGGGTGTCTTCTACCTACCCCCAAGAAACAATAATACTAGGTGACTTTAATATGGACTGGAAAAAGTGTTAGTGCTGAAAGTCCTACCTCTCATATTAACCTCCATGGCTTTACCCAAACCATAACCTCTACAACCAGAATTAACAAACCTAATAAGAAAGAGTACCTTAGACTGGATACTCATAAATAATGTGAAACAAACTTATAAAGTAGGAACTCTACCAGATGATCTAAGTGATCATTCCTTGACATACATCACGAGAGAAAAAAAGGATTTTCCAAACCTCCCCATCATTAGGACAGTACGCTCTACCAAACACTTTAAGGCAGAATTATTCCAAACTGAGCTTAGAGCACTAGAACCCTTTAAATTCCCTTCCATTTGAAGAGGCTGTAAAGTATTTTAACACTTTATTCTTATCTATCCTGGATAAGCATGCTCCTAAACGTTCCATAAGAATGAAGTCTAACCCAGCCCCACGGCTTTCTAATGAAACTAGAAATCAAATTCTACTTAGGAACAAAGTCTGGGCTAAATGGAGATCTCATAGAAATAGTTCTGATCTTCTACAATTTAGGCAGCTTAGAAACAGCACAAAAAAAGCAATACTCACAGATAAAAGAAACTATTACTCTAAACTTCAACAAACTCATCAAAATAATCCTCAAAAGTTCTGGTCCTGCATTAATAAGCGCCTTTCCCCAGGGAAGTCCCAAAAACCCACCCAACTTGATGCAGATCCAAATACTCCCCATCAAACTGCCAATACCTTTAACTCTTTCTTCACTGAGACTATACAATCTCTAGCTAGTCATCTTATCTCTGAAAACTCCAGCCTTCCCAGCAACTTAACACACTCTTTTTCTCAATTTAAACTACTACCCATCTCTGCTTCTCTCATCTATAAATTTCTTCACATACTTAAGCTATGTACTCCATCTGCTGACCAACTTCCTTCCCAATATCTCCAAAAAGCAGCCAAAGTAATTGCCTACCCTATATCTATCCTTATAAATAGGACAATCCAAGAAGGAACCATCCCAGATATTTGGAAAATCTCCCACATTATCCCCTTAAATAAAGGTGGAAACTCTGATGACTACTCTATCGGCCAATTGCTCTCCTATCACCCTTGGCTAAATTATGGAAAAATGCATTAACCAACAACTTCTACATCATCTCTCTCTACATAACTTAATAGCAAACTGTCAACATGGCTTTAGGCCATCACATAATACCACTACTGCCCTTCTATCCTTCACAGATACCATCAATAGAAACCGTTAACAACATCCTCTCATCTGCACTCTTTATTGACCTCTCTAAAGCTTTCGACATGGTTAACCATACCCGTTTAATCAATATTCTTGAATCTCTTTCCTTTGACTCTCTGGCCATTAAGTGGTTTACATCGTATCTCAGGAACAGACAACAAGCAGTCCTCTGGAAAAATCAAATCTCATCCTTTTTACATGTCACCATCGGGGTCCCTCAGGGCTCCATTCTAGGACCACTTATTTTCTCAATATTTATTAATGATCTTCACGTAGCAATCCCTGAAGCCACCTGTATTCAATATGCAGATGACTCCACACTAATTTGTTCAGCAAACTCTCCATCTGAACTACATTCTCTTACTCAAAATGTTTTCAACACTGTAGAAACATGGTTTACCAAACGTTGCCTCTTACTTAATGCTAAAAAAACTAAACTCCTTCTCTTTACACCCACTACTAGCCCCCCCCCCTTAGATTTCTCAATCTCTTCAAATAATGGCACTGTTATTCTCCCGGACTCTACCACTAAACATTTAGGAATTACCATTGACAATAATCTCTCATTTGATTACCATATAAACACCATTAAAATAGTCAACAGATAAATAGGTTCCTTATATAGAATAAAACCTTTTTTAACCTCAACAGCTAGAGCCAAGATCACTCACTCCCATCTAATTTCAACCCTTCTGTATGCTTCACCTATATTTACCAACCTTAAAAAAACTAACCTTAACAAATTAGCAACTTCCTATAATAACATTGTCAAATTCGCTACTGGCAATCCCTTTAGAAAGTACAGTTGCGTACACCTACCATAAATGTAGATGTTAGAGTGCCTTCACTGTTGCAGTCATGACTGTAGGGTTCTCCCCTGCTGGCAGGCAGCCCTCGGTCGGCCAGAATCCCAAAGTCTGGGTCCGGCGTCGGCTGTTCAACCATGCTCCCTGATGTCAGAGCGCCAGGAGTACAAAGCTGACAGCCGACGCCATCTTCTTCAGTTTTTCTTGCCCCAGATGTCAGGAGTCCCAAAATGAAAAAGGTCCCATAACCTTTCCAATATACCTCAGAAGAATGGTGAAAAAAGGAAATACACAAAAGTAAAAATGAGAGGGGACAGGAGGGAGGGAAACCCAGACTGCAACAGTGAAGACACTCGAACATCTACATTTATGGTAGGTGTACACAACTGTACTATGTTCATCGTGTTTCTCTGTTGCAGTCATGACTGTAGGGTAGAATCCCAAAGCTGAAAGAAAGGGAGGTGGTCATAAAGAGGAAGGGGTGGCTAAAAGGCCCTGCAAGACTGCAGAGGCAAAGCCTGCCCTAGACTTAAGAGTAGAGAGAGGTAGATTGTAGTGCTTAGAAAAAGTATGCACTGAACTCCAAGTTGCAGCTTCCAAAATGTCTTTGGTAGGAACTCCCCTGAGGAAGGCCACAGAAGTGGCAGCAGCTCTGGTGGAATGAGTCCGTATACTCCCTGGTATTTGCTTTCCATGGTGTGAATAACAAAATCTGATTCCATGAGCAATCCATTTAGAAATGGTCTGTTTTGAAATGGCTTTACCTTGGGAACTTTAAGCATAAGAAACAAACAATTGTTCAGATTTTCTGATGTTCTTGGTTCTGTTCAGGTAAAAACGTAGTTGTCTGTGTACATCCAAGGAATGTAAGATCCTTTCCCCTTTATTTTGAGGAGTGGGGAAAAAGGTTGGCAAGTGGATAGTTTGATTTAAAGCCACTTTGGAAACCACCATAGGCATGAAGGTAGGATTAGTCATCAAAGATACCCTGTCTTGATGAAAAAATATAAGGTTCCACAGCCATAAGAGCTTGTAACTCAAACTCTCCTGGCAGAGGTTAAGGCTAACAGGATAGCTGTCTTCCAAGATAAAAACTTAATGTCAGAAGAGGCAGCAGGGTCAAAAGGAGGCAAGGTTAGTTTTTCCAAAACATAGTTGAGATCCCAAGCAGGAATAGGAGGAGATCTAGGAGGTCTTAAGTTCTTAGCTCCTCTGAAAAAGTGTCTCATGAGCTGGTGGGAAAAGATGGGAGGGTCTGTATTATAACGAGCAGAAATAGCAGAGGCATGTATCTTAATGGAAGAGAGAGACCCGTATGTAAGAGATCTGTCAAGTAAAGTAAAATTAAAGTAATGTTAGGAAGAAGAGGATCAGAATCCTGAGCCTGCATCCAGGAACAAAATCCTTTTCCATTTTCCTGCATAAGATTTTCTAGTGCTAGGACGTCTGGCTTCTAAAATGACATCCATAACCTGCTTGGGTAGTAAAGAAGAAATCAAAGGCCCTGGATTAACCAGGCCGCCATGCTGAGAGTTCTGACATGAGAGTGTAGAACCTGACCCTGATGTTGGGACAGAAGGTTCGGAGACTAAGGTAAAACCCAAGGGGGCTTCAGGCATAGGTTTTTTTAGAGTTGGATACCAAAACTGCAGAGGCCAATTTGGAGCCAGCAAGATTATCATCTTGGGCTTGTCCTGTTTTATCTTCAATAAAACCCGTGGAAGAAGAGGAAGAGGCGGAAAGGCATATCCCGAGAGGTTCCTCCAACTGAATGACAGGGCATCCACTTTCCAAGCTTCTCTGTGGAAAGTCCTGGTGCAAAAATTCTGTAGTTGATGATTGAGATGGGATGCAAAGAGGTCTAGGTGAGGACATCCCCAGACTGCTGTTATCCTGAATATTTTGGTGTCCAGCATCCACTTGTGTGGCTCCAAAAGGTTTCTGCTCAGGCTGTCTGCCAGGACGTTTTGTTTCCCTGGTACAAACTGAGCTTGAAGATCCAGATTGCAAGCTAGAGCTGTGTTCCATAGATCCATGGCTAGTCTGGAAAGGGGGTAGGAATGAGATCCCCCTTGCTTGTTTATGTACCACATAACTGTGGTGTTGTCTGTCCGTATTAGCAGCTGTCCTGGTTGTAAAAGATTCCTGTAGGCCAACAGAGCTTTCTGAACGGCTAACATTTCCTTTAAGTTGATATGCAGGTGCTTCTGATCCTTTGTCCAAAGGCCCTGCAGACAACTGCCCTGAAAATGGGCTCCCCAAGCATAATCCGAGGCGTCCGTGGTTAGAATCTGAGTGGCAGGAGGCAGACAGAAGGGTTTCCCTTTGTTTAGAGCACATGCCCTGGACCAACAAAGAAATTCTTTTTGAAGGCAAGGAAGGACGGAGATCAGTATACGTCTAAACTGTGGTAATGCTGAGACCATACACTTTTTAGGTACCACTGTATTTTCCTCATGTGTAGTCTTGCATATGGTATGAGAAGGATGCAGGAGGCCATGTAACCGAAAGCCTGCAGGAATTTCCTTGCAGATAGTTGAATTAAAGTTGCCAAGGTTCTGAAAGTTGAAGCCAGCTGTAATTGTTTTTCAGATGTCAGAAATGCCATCTGGGTTGTGGTGTTTAGAAGTGCACCCAGAAAAGTTATCTGTTGTGATGGTGTCAAATTTGACTTTATGTTTACCGAGAATCCCAGGAACTTGAGGAGGTTCTGTACAAATTCTAGATGTTGGAGTAAGGCATCCTTGCTGTCTGCCTGAATTAGACAATCGTCCAGATAAGGGTAAATTTGAATTCCCTTGAGTCTGCAGTAAGCTACTACTGGAGCCAGGCATTTGGTAAAGACCCTGGGCGCAGTAGACAATCCAAAGGGCAGCGCAGAGAATTGAAAGTGCCTCGATCCGGCCTTGAACCTGAGGTATTTTCTGCTATCCTGCCTGATGGGAATGTGTAACTATGCCTCCTTTAAATCCAAAGTTACCATCCATGCATCTTTGGACAGCATTGGAAGTAGCTGCTGTAGAGTAAGCATCTTGAATTTTGGAATCTCTAGAAAGGTGTTCAAGACCGACCAATCCAGAATGGGTCTCCATGAGTTTTGCTTCCTTGGGACTAGAAAGATCCTTGAGTAAAAACCTTTTCCCATCTCTGAAAGTGGAACCAGTTCTATGGCATTCATAGCCAAAAGAGCTTCCACCTGGTTTAAGGCCTCCGTACATTGATGTTTTTGAAGGTCTGGCCATCCGCTTGGCCTTGGCAAGGTATGAAAATGGAATTTGTAACCTCTTAAAACCACATCCAAAAGCCACTTGTCTTGGGTTATTTGAGTCCAATTTTGATAAAAAAGAGAGAGTTTTCCTCCGAGAGGGGCTTCCAGGCAAGAAATTCCTGTAGCCCAACAGAGGGAGTCATTGAGTTTGTTTCCTTTGAGTTTGTGACCTGTCCTCTCCTCCCCTAGGGGTGGAAGCAGTCCACTGTCTTGGTCTATAAGCAGCTTGTGTTTGAGGCCTTCCTCTGGAGCGTCTATATCTACCCCTCTGAGGCCTGTCTGAAGTGGGAAAGGACCAATTTTTTGAAGGCCAATTCCTGCTAAATCTAGGTGGCTGTACTTGTAAGAAATCTTTAACTGTTTGCATGGATTTCGCCTTATCCTCCATCTTTTTAATCACCTCTTCAGCTTTTGATCCAAACAAAACATTATGCTGAACAGGAGCATCCAATAATTTAGCCTTTACTTGTTCAGGCAAATTTTGTTCCTTTAGCCATGCATGCCATCTAATGACTGTGTCAGAGGCTGCAGCCCTACAAGAAGCCTCCAAGGCATCAAATCCACAGTGTAAACCATGCTTCCCAACCTGTTCAGTGGCATGCAATAAGTCATGTAATTCCTTGTCATCTGCACAGGCAGAAACGGAAGTAAGCTTTTGTTTTAAAACAGACAAGAGAAATGGCCGGTATTTTAGCATATGAAACTGACAGTTTAAAGCCCTAATGGACAAAGTAGCAGAAGTGTACACCTTTTTGCCCCATCTTTCTAAGGATCGAGAATCCTTTTCAGTAGGAATGGGATTTTTGGCAGAAGCGGCCTTAACTCCCTTAGGACCCTGAGAAATGGTTTCAGGATCAGCAGAAGGATTCTTGTATAAAAACTGATGGGAATCAGGAACCATGTAATATCTAGACCAATATTTACATTGTTTTTTGTTCTGCTGAGCGTTCTTTAGCGGAATTCACTTCTTTTTCGGGATTCATAATCAGTATCTTGCCTAGGCCTCTTATCTGGAGGGGGGATGGGTACCACTGATCAAGGTAATAAGGTCTTCAGCCATTTTGATCATCTCTTTTTTAGGCATAGAGGCCTGTGCATGTGGCTCAGGCATCTTTTTTTAGATTTAGAAGTTGCTTTTGTCTTTGGTTTTGCAGCTGTCGTCGGTTTGATATACAAATGTTGAGGTCTGAATACACCCTCAGAAGCCGGTGCCTGCTCAGCGGCTACCGACCCATCCAAGGGAAATACATCCATCGGTCCAATACCTTAAGTATCTTGTGGCATGCCGGACTCCACATGGGTGCCGGTAGAGGCATGCGACTTGAAGGTAGCGGGCATCAGGGGCTGCCAAAGCGCCTCACTGAGTACCTGCGAACCGGTGACAGGCTTAGAAGCTCCGTAGTCGGTTTTGGATCTTGACTGCCTTTCTCTGTCTTTTCTTTGAGTTTTTTACGTACTCCGGTAGTCTGACTGCTATCTGACACTTCTGGGTAGTTAAATCAGTTTCCAAAATATGTTGATGCAAAAATATACAGACGCTTAACAGTGTGTTGGTTAAATCTAGCACAAAACTGACAGCCAGGCACGTTGTAATCAGGGCCTATGCAAGGAATACAGTATAAATGGAAATCCTTATGAGGTGCTTCTCACAAGTAATACAATTAACAACTTTTTCTGACATAGGGAAACTTTTTTCTTGCTTTTTACCGAACAGGGTACTTAGCTTTAGTGAAGACTTCGGTTCTGAAACTCAAACTTCGAATATTTCAGTAGTCTGCCAACTGGCACTTGCGAAATGCTTCTGCTTTGGGCACCGCACGGCAACAAAGACTAAAGAAAATGGCATTGGCTGCATGTTTTATACCCATGACGACCTGACGTCATGAAAGAGAAGACAGCAACCGATGCAGGACCCAAGACTTTGGAATTCGGGCCGACTGAGAACTCAGGCCGACTGAGGGCAACCTGCCAGCAGATTACCCAAATGTAATGACTGCAACAGTGAA
The DNA here is from genome assembly GCF_019279795.1 of Protopterus annectens. Classification (NCBI taxonomy): domain Eukaryota; kingdom Metazoa; phylum Chordata; order Ceratodontiformes; family Protopteridae; genus Protopterus; species Protopterus annectens. Next base: position 1,445,001,693 of record NC_056744.1, on the reverse strand, counting down.
ACACGAAGAACATCAGGCCGAAGCAGAAGTCAGGGCCGAAGCAATTAATGCCGATGCACAGAGATGTGGGACTGGTGCAAAAAGTAAGAGTCAACACCTGCTCCCCAGAGTCGACAGCACAGACTCTGCCTTCCCAAGAGAGGTCTCCTAATCTGAAAGGCCGAAGAGCTCAGAGTAATCAGCGATTCCGGAAGTAAGAGCATCTCTGGAATTAATGCAGTCAGCGCTGGAAGGGTTGGGGCTGAACACTGTAAAGACTCAAAGGAGTGCACTGTCCCAGCAAGTATCCTGAAAAGGTTACATCGGGGCTGAGAGGGTCGGCGCTGATGGAAAGCCTCTGATAAGGCTACTTGGTTCCACAGATGCTGTAAGAACTGAAGCAATATTTGTTTCAGAACCTAAGATGCAAATACCAAAAAGGCTATCAGTTCCATAAAAGCTATCGGAACTGAAGCAATATTTGTTTTGGAACCCAAGACCCTCTGGTGCTGAAGATGCAGACTCCAATAAAGGGCATTGATTCCATAGTTGCTGTCGGAACTATAACAATATGCTTAGAAGCTGTCAGTTTAGAGGAACTTAAACTGAAGCTCTGTGCCATCTAGAAGACAGTGTCAAGGAAGAAGGTGTCCCTGAACTGTTTCTGTTCTTTCCATTTTTTGTCAAAAAAAGAAAGGCCGATGAGGCAGACATTTCACTTTCTTCTCTGTCAGCACCAGAGATGGCCTTCGTCAGAGAATACAACTTGTATTGACTAAAAGGGTGAGGGCAGAAATCACATAGAAATAAGTAGAATATATAGCAAAGGAAGGTTATAGATAGAGGGGAAAAAAAAACTGACTTAGCTTGAGAGCTGTGGAAAACGCATCTGTCTCTGGAAGCAGCAAAGAGATCCAAGGTATGCATCTAGGCGACAGGCACTGTGGGTAGAACATAAGTTTGAGAGTTTTTGGTCACCGCGAGCTGTAGTAACTATAGAGTCAGTTACAATATTCAGAACCAAACCACCAGTCATGGATAAATGAGACTGACATCATCAGATCAGATAATTAAGGAAATATATACATTTTTTTTTTTAAATTCTGGTTTCAAGTACTGCCCCATCTTTCTATAGCAACTAATAAATACAACTAAAAGTAGTATAATTCTTGGTGTCAGTCAGTGAAATGGTAAGAGAACATACAAGGTAAACAGTACAGTTTTGTACCTACCATAAATGTAGATGTCCGAACAGGAATGCATCTGCAGTCCTTACAAATGGGTTGTCCTGTCGTCAGGCAGCCCTTCGGTCGGCCGGATTCCAAAGTCTGGGTCTGGCCTCGGCTGGTGTCGCACTTCACCCAACGTCATAGCTGCAGTTCTTCGGGTATAAAGGCATCAGCCGACGCCATTTTCCTCAGTGTTTCTTGCCCCAGATGCCAGTTGCCCTCTTGGATAGATAGCTAAATTTTGGATAAATGCCAATGTTTCCAAATGGTAGAAGGCAAACACAAAAAATAAGCATGTATGTACATATATACAAACAAATACACCATAAGAGATCCCCCCCAGCTAGCTATTAGATGGGCAAATACCCTAGGAATACCACAGAGGGGAAGGAGGGTGGGTAATCCTGACTGCAGATGCATTCCTGTTCGGACATCTACATTTATGGTAGGTACAAAACTGTACTATGTCCTTCAAGGATGCATCTGCAGTCCTTACAAATGGGTAGAATACCATAGCCAAAATAGGGGAGGAGGAAGAAGAAATTATGGTGTAGTTAGGATCCCTTGCAAAACAGCAGTGGCAAACCCTGCTCGGGATCTAGAGTATAAAGGTAAGTTATAATGCTTGGCAAATGTATGCACGGAGGTCCAAGTAGCAGCCTCTATAATGTCCTTGGTAGCCACTCCTCGTAAGAAAGCTGTGGTAGTGGCTGTAGCCCTTGTAGAATGAGGCCTTATGTTCTGTGGAATTTGCTTTCCATGGTAGGAGTAACAGAATCTGATGCAATTTCCTATCCACTTGGAGATTGTCTGTTTTGAAATTGCTTTTCCTTCCTTTCCTGTTGCATATGCTACCAGAAGCTGGTCAGTTTTCTATTGCCCTTGGTTCTGTCCAGGTAGTAGCGCAACTGTCTATGTACATCCAAAGTATGCAGCAGTCTTTCCCCCCTGTTCTGTGGATTGGGGAAGAAGGTAGGTAGGTGGATAGCCTGGTTTAGAGACACTCTGGATACCACCTTAGGCATAAATGTAGGATTTGTTCTCATGGACACTATCTTGATGGAAGATTAGGAAGGGTTGTACTGCCATTAAAGCCTGTAGCTCAGAAACCCTTCTTGCTGAGGTAATTGCCAGCAGAAAAGCAGTTTTCCAGGATAGGTGTTGAAGATCTGCTGTTGCTGCTGGTTCGAAAGGGGGGAGTGTCAATTTTTCTAGCACAAAGTTCAAGTCCCATGCTGGTAATGGTGGTTTCCTAGGAGGTTTTACATTTTTAATTCCTCTCAGAAACTGCCTGAGTGGAGGATGCGAGAAGACAGGGGGATCGAAGCTGTATTCTGCAGAAATAGCTGATGCATGTATCTTGATGGAGGAATAGGACAGGCCTGTATGAAAAAGCTCTGCCAAATACTCCAGGATGTTGGCAATGTCTACCTTTGGCACATCTTTTCCCCTTTCAGCACTCCAAATGAGAAACCTTTTCCATTTTCCTGCATAGTTCCTTCTTGTTGAAGGTCTGCGGGCCTCAAGGGTAATGTCTTTAACCCTTTGGGATAAATCTGGGTTAGTTGCTCTTATGTAATGTTCCAGGCAGTCAGCTGCAGAGTTTTCAGGTTTGGATGCAGGGTGTTGTAGCCGCTCTGAGTTAACAGCAAAGGAATCAGGGGTAGTGTCCACATTTTCCCCAGAGACATGCTCCTCAGTAATGGGTACCAATGTTGTCTTGGCCAGTCTGGAGCTATCAGAATGATCCTTGGACGTTCCTCTTTGATTTTCAATAGCACCTTGTGCATCAAAGGAAGAGGTGGGAATGCATATGCTGTCAGGCCTTTCCAACTGAAGGATAGAGAGTCCACCTTCCAAGCAAGTGGGTGGTACGTCCTTGTGCAGAATTTCTTGAGCTGGTGATTGAGTGGGGATGCGAATAGGTCTATTTGTGGCAGTCCCCATTTCCTTGTGATGACCTTGAAGATGTCCGGGTGTAGCATCCATTCGTGAGCATCCGAGGTAGTTCTGCTTAATAGGTCTGCTAGGATGTTTTCTTTTCCCGGTACAAAAATTGCTTGTAACTGAATGTTGTAGCTCAGAGCCATATTCCATAGGTCCAGTGCCATCCGGCATAGAGGGTATGAATGAGTGCCTCCTGTTTGTTGATGTACCACATGACTGTGGTGTTGTCTGTCCTTATCATCAACTGCCCTTCTTGGAGGAATGGTCTGAAATTCTGGATTGCTAGTTTTACTGCCAACATTTCCTTTTGATTTATGTGCAGGTGCAGCTGATCTGGAGTCCATAAGCCTTGTATGCACTTGTCCAGCATGTGGGCCCCCCAACCGAGGTCTGAGGCGTCCGTTGTGATGGTTTGGCTTGGTTGAATGCTGTGGAAGGGCAAACCTGGGTTTGACTGGCATGCCTGAGCCCACCATAGGAACTCTTGTTTCAGGCATGGGATCAGTGGTATTTCGGTTTCTAGGCTGTGCCTGTGTTGAGACCATAAATTCTTCAGGTACCACTGTAGCTTTGTCATATGCAGTCTGGCATGAGGGACCAGGATTATGCAGGATGCCATGAAGCCCAAGGCCTGCAGTACTTTCCTTGCTGTTAGTTTGTTCTGCTTTGTTAATGCCAAGAAGTAGAGAGGAAGTTGTTCTTGTTTTTCTGCAGTTAGGAATGCCATCTGTTTTACTGTGTCCAATTCTGCACCTAAGAAGGTTATTCTTTGGGATGGTATCAGTCTTGATTTTTTTATATTGACTGTATATCCCAGGGCTTGCAGTAAGCAAATGACTCTTTGTAAGTCCTCTGTTAGCTTGTCTTTGTTGTCCGCTTGTATCAGGCAGTCGTCCAGGTATGGATATATTTGGATTCCCTGAAGCCTGCAGTGAGCGATTACTGATGCCAGGCATTTCGTGCACTCTGGGCGCAGTAGATAAGCCAAAGGGCAATGCTGAGAACTGATAATGCTCTGATACTGCAAGAAATCTGAGGTATCTTCTGCAATTTGGTCGTATGGGGACGTGCAGATATGCCTCCTTGAGATCTAGAGTCACCAGCCAATACTCCTTGCCCAGCATGGGAAGAAGTTGCTGTAGGGTCAGCATTTTGAATTTTGGAACAATGATGAATGTGTTTAAAGCGGACAGGTCGACAATAGGCCTCCAATTTTTCTCTTTTCTTGGTACCAGGAATAGTCTGGAGTAAAATCCCTTTCCTTGTTCCATAGATGGTACCCTTTCCACAGCTCTCATCTTTGCTAATTGAGCTATTTGTTTTAGAGCTTCTGTCTTTTGATTTGGTGGTAGGTTTGGCATTCCTCGTTTTCCTGGTAAAGTATGGAAATGAAACCTGTAGCCTTGGTCTATAGTTTGCAAAATCCACTTGTCTCTTGTGATGTAGTGCCAGTTTTTTGAAAATAAGGCTAACTTTCCGCCTAAGGGTGCTGCTATTTGTTTCCTGGTAGGCGGTGCCAGAGCCAAGTCACTGTGATTGTCCTGTTGCAGTGGTAGTAGTTGTGTCTGTGCCTCGCTGGTTGTTACCTTGCCACTGGCGTCCCCTGTAGGCACCTCCTCTGGATTGATTTCTGCCTCTTGAACGCCTATTCCTGCCTCTCTGTGTTTTAGAGGAGTCTGGAAAGGACCAATTTTTGGAAGGCCAGTTCCTGCTAAACCTTGGAGGCTGAACCTGTAAGAAATCATTCACTGTTTGTACAGATTTTGCCTTCTCTTCTATTTTCTTCAGTACCTGCTGAGCAGGAGAACCAAATAAACTGACCTTATCCATAGGAGCATCTAATAGTTTTGCTTTAACATGATCCGGCAAGACCTGTTCTTTCAACCATGCATGCCTTCTTATAACTGTGCCAGTCATGGCTGATCTAAAGGAAGCCTCCAGTGCATCATAGCCACATTTTAAAGAATGGTTACTAACCTGCTGAATGTTATGCACCATTTCTAGAACATATTTCTTATCTAAAGAATCATCAGAGGACAGTTTCTTAGTTAACTGATCAAGCATAAACTCCTGGTATTGGATCATATGAAACTGACAGTTCAATGCCCTAGCTGAGAGAGTAGCAGAGGTGTATACTTTTTTACCCCATCTCTCTAAGGACCTGGATTCCCTTTCAGAGGGGAGAGGGTTTTTAACTGAGGTCGAAGCTTCTGCCTTAGGCCCCTGGGAGATAGTCTCGGGATCGGCAAAAGGAGCCTTGTATAAATGGTGATGTGTGTCCGGGACCCTGTAGAACCTATCGGGCTTAGCAGGGGCTGGAGGCAAAGTATCAGGAGCAGTGCAAGCATCATTAAATGCATCATCTACAACAGGAAGAACTGGAGGTATAGCTAAAGGCCTATGTTGTGGTAAATGCAAAAAAGTCCTAAGCCTTTTCCTTGAATCTGAGAAATCTTGTCCCTGCCATTGGAATTGCTCTCTCATGGCATGTAAGGTTTCCCCAAAGGAAAATTCCTCTGGTGGAGAGGCAGAAGGAATCGATTCCTCAGCATCGAGTCTTCATAAGGAGAAAAAGGAGCCTCTGGATGGTCTGTATTGTCTGTATCATCAGAAGAATCATCTGAGGACACTGGCTCAGGGGCTCTGCTCTAGGTCTCTTTTCTGGAGGAGGTTGAGAGGCCCTGTCTGGATGAGGTTGGGATCCCCTTATTAAAGAGATGAGATCCTCTGCCAGAGTGAGCATTTGGGAACTGGAACTGGGCCTGTGAGAGGGGGGCTTAACAGGCACAGACTTAGAAGTTTTGGCTGCTTTAGCCCTGGCAAAGGCCTTTATGGACATGGCTGCAGGCCTAGCAGCACCACGTGCAGGGGTTGAAACATCCAAAGGGATGGTGTCCGATAATTCTTGTGAAACCACAGTAGCAGGTTGAATTTCAGAGGCCGATTCAACCAGGTTAGAAGGGGCCTCGGTAGTAGTCATGGATTCGGCTGAAGATAGAACCGTTTGCTCGGTTTCGGCCGAAACCGAGACACTCGCGGTTTGCTTAACCGCGGTTTCGGCCGAAACCGCGGACTGCGAGGGTCAGTCCTTTTCTTTGCGTTTCTTAACTTGTGAAGTCGGAGGATCCGACGGCATTATGTACGCAAAATCTGAGCTGAAAAACTGTTCAGCAAACTCCGACCGACGTCTAAGCGTCCGTCGGTTGAAAGAAGCACAGGCTAAACAAGCTGCTACGTCGTGGTCTGGGCCTAAACAAGGTAAGCAGTAAGAGTGGAAATCTTTATGAGGTATTTGTTTCCCACAAGTTAAACAGTTATTCACTTTTTCTGACATCGGCTGAGGCAAGAAAGAGTCCCCAACGGGGTACTTAGCTTTTTAGAAGTCTTCGAAGTAGTATTCGGTAGTAGTAATCTCTGGATCTGACCGACCGGCACTTGCGAACAGCTTCTGCTTGGCGCCACGGCAAGAAAGACTGAGGAAAATGGCGTCGGCTGATGCCTTTATACCCGAAGAACTGCAGCTATGACGTCGGGTGAGGTGCGACACCAGCCGAGGCCAGACCCAGACTTTGGAATCCGGCCGACCGAAGGGCTGCCTGACGACAGGACAACCCATTTGTAAGAACTGCAGATGCATCCTTGAAGGACATCAGCAGTTTGGTTTCAAAACATATACATGCCATGTGCACCATACCCTAATAAAATCAGACGAGAAAGAGATGCAACCCATGTAATTTCAAGCTCAATGCACAACATTCATCTGAAGTTACTATCCTGAAAGACACACTGAAGAAAATAGATGCAGAGTGGATAAACTGCAAATCCACCCACCCAAAGTTACTTGTTCCTTTAATGAAGAGCCCACTCCAAAATTTCAGCAGTGCATTCAAGTTTTTTTAATCTGATTAAAACCTACTAGACAAAAATGCCAACTTTCTGGGATGATAAGTGCACACCTGGTTAAAGGACTTGCTCAGTCACATGAGCAAGACTGAAGAATCAAACCAAAGATTAAAGGATGAAAACTGTTAGCAACTCATTTAATTCCTGGAGCCAAAATGTCACACAGATCATCAATAAAGATGAAAGGGAACAGAAAAATTAAAATCAGTCGACTGCATTTTCTCTCAGATGTATTCATGTAATAAGTCTACGGATTACGCAAAGCTAAAGAAAACATTGAAAAGGTTTCTGCACAACAAAAACAGGTAAATGTCGAAAGCATTACATCTACACATAGAAATAAGAACTGTATCTTCAAACTAAGGTCAACATTTTTTATCAAGATTGACAAGTACATCAAAATGAATGCTACTAGATGCAAACTATCTCGATACATCAATTCTAAAAATAAGCATGCAACATAAAATAAAACAAAAAATATATTACCCTTGTAGACATACCTCCTCATCATCAAGGTAGGGTTCAAACCAGTCCCATAAGTCTGTAGGAGGCTGTGTGTACCTTTGATTTAAAATGCACGCAAACATAAATACCTAGATTTCATGGCTTTTAGAAATGCAACAGTGATTGAAAACTACCAAAAATGTTACATACCTAATATACATGAATCCAAGAGCTCGTATATATGGAGAATCTGTGTGTGTTATAAGTCCCATCACTTGCTTTCTAGTCAGTTTTAAAGTGAACAATTTATACAGAAGGCAAAAAGCTGTAGATACAATGCCGCCAGTTCCAACACCACGCACCTAAATAAATGAACACGCATATTACTTTCATTTACTAAGCAAATACAAACATCTGCAGACTGAAGATAACTAAGAGAATAATTAAAACAAAACACCTCACTGTATCACATGCATCATGCCAAGGAACGCGACATATGGCCAAATACAGTGTTTCACATACCTTATCTCTATCTATATGCTCAACAAACAAGTTAATGCTATGCTAGCTGCTTTTGTGAGCCATTTTAATTGTGTTGCGTGGATAATTCTGACTTCTTATTGCATTAAACTTATGTGAGTATACTTTTCTTACATTTTGAAACGGCCATCTTACAGTCAGCACCTGGCTACTTGCCTTCTGATGCAGCCCTTAAAATCTTGGGGTACTGCATTTTCAAACAGTCTGTCTGTTGAATGGACCTTCATTACCATTAGGGAAAAAAATGGTAGTCTAGCCACCTGTTCTTTTAGTCCCTGTGAAGGTAAAACTAGAATAGATGCTGTATATCCAAAGTAATGAGTTTATGTGCCTGTTTTGAGCACCCAGAAATAATGGGTCTGGTAGCTCCTGTTAGAGAGTGACAGATACGCAACTTAAGGACACTCACTTACCAAACTTTTAGCAGCAGTACACCAAAAGATACCAAAAAAAAAAACAGCACAAGTAAAGTGGAAAGAGAGGACTACTACTCAAGAAAGCATTTATTTTATGGCTGGAAAAGACTGCAGCAGTGTAAGGACACTTACTATAAAAAAAAGTAAATGTTCGAATGATCACTGGTACTGTAGAATAAGCTACATGGGTTATATCCTGCATAAGAAATAACACCTGTCTAGCTTCCAAAGCTTCAGGGTACCTTCCACATGCCCAAACCATTAGTCAGCTCAAGCTGAGTTAACTAATACAGGTATGGGCGCAAAGCCCATTGGAGCTTTCCTGCCTCCAAAAACAGTGTCCCTCTGAGGGCTTTCAAAGATCAGTGGTCAGCTAACGTTGTCCCATTGCTGGGCAAACAAGTTAGTTTCTGGGAAAACCTTCCACAATTTTTTTAACTTGAGAAAATGTGTTTTTTTTTCTCTCCTAAAGTACTTTTAAGCTACAAAAAAGTGTTTTTGTTGACTCTAAGACTTAAATGGGAGCACACCCATTTTTTAAATTTTGTGGTTAAAAGTTGTTTAAAACAACTTTTTATGTGGAGAAACTATTTTACTTTTTGAAACTGCTGAAGTGTTTAAACTACTAATACTTTTTTTTCTTTCTGGGAAATGTTACTTTTTGCTACGTAACTCCTTTACTGCTACTAAGCTTTCCCAGGAAACTATCACATTTTTGGCCTGGCCATGGAACAAAGTACCAGTCCCTCATTCAGACCTTAACCCAGTCACAAAAAGAAAGAGAGATTATTAAGCAGCCTTTTCCACCACAGCAAGCTGGTAATTTGCCTCAGCCACAGGTGGGCAATTCTGCTGTAGCCGAAACTGGTTCCTCATACCATTCCCCTTTCTTCGGATCACTGTGGTGTAGTCCATAGAGTTACCATGGATGGGGGGGGGTTGCTGGCAATGCAGAGTATGTTTTTTCCACAAATTCCTATTAAGAGACATAAAACAAAATAAGAAGTTATGTACCTACCACAACGTTCCATGTTAGTTGTCTTCTTCTCGCCTTCTTTCTTGCTGGATGGGTTCGGAGCCGATCCTCAGCTCCGACTCGGCCAATACTAAAGCTCGAGAGCTAATTCCACCGGTTCAAGGCTCCCCTATATCCCACAATGCTAGGCGGTAACTACTCAGATCTCGTTTGATAGCTATACCAAGCAACACTAGTCTCCATAGAATGGAGTAGGGAAACCCACCTCAAAATAACCTGCGTGAAAGGTATTGCAGACCTAAGAAAGGAGACAAAGTGGTGGAAGAACGTGTGGGAATGACAACTTCCAGAGGAAGAACACAAACTGAATTCCTGTCGGTCTGTCCAGGCTTGGGGGAAGGAGGGTGGGACGCAAGAAAGAAGGCGAGAAGAAGACAACTAACATGGAACGTTATGGTAGGTACATAACTTCTTAATGTTAAGTTGTCCATCTCGCCTTCATTCTTGCTGGATGGGACCGCGTCCCTAGCACCTTATCCCGGGTGGCCTATCGGAACAGACTCTTGAGAACAGTGGAACCAAAATTGGCACGGCTTCTGGAAACCATGTCCAATTTGTAATGTGAAATGAATGTATGAGAAGCCCAGGTGGCTGCTGCACAAATGGAATCTATTGGCAGTCTATCCTGAAAAGCTATGGATGTAGCCAATGCCCTAGTTGAATGAGCTCTAGGTCTTGAGGGTAGTTTTTGATGTCTTATCTCATAGATGAAGGTAATTGTAGAGGTGAGCCATCTAGAGAGGGATACTTTAGTAACAGGAAGGCCCAATTTTCCTTCCGCATATGACAGAAACAATTGATGAGATTTCCTGAATTGTTTAGTCCTATCTAAGTAATATCTAAGTTGGCGATGAACATCCAAAAAATGTAGCTATTGTTCCGACCTGTTTGAATAGTTAGGGAAAAAAACGGGGAGATCAATAATTTGGTTTAGGTTTACTTGAGAGGAAACTTTGGGCAAAAAGGATGGATTAGTACGGAGGGATACCCTATCTTTGTGAAACACTAAGTAAGGAGGACGACTGCACAGAGCATGGAGTTCAGATACCCTTCTCGCTGAAGTTATAGCTACTAGAAAAAGTGTCTTCCAAGAAAGCAACTTCAGAGAAAGTACAGTTTTGTACCTACCATAAATGTAGTAGATGTCCGATAGGTATGCAACTGCAGTCCTGACATATGAGTTGTCCTGCCTCAGGCAGCCCTTCGGTCGGCTGGATTCCAACGTCTGGGTCCGGCGTCGGCTGATGTCGCCCTTTCCCTAACGTCAGAGCGCCTGGGGTATAAAAGCGTCAGCCGACGCCATCTTCTTCAGTGTTTCTTGCCCCAGATGCCAGGTGCCCTCTAAGGAAGGCTAAATTTTGAAAATAGAGAAAAATTCCAGACAAGTACAACAACATAAACACAAATACACCATAAAAGATTACCCCAGGTAGCTAAAATGAGGGGTAGAAACCCAAAAGAATACCACAGAGGGGTAGGTGGGCGGGAAAACCTGACTGCAGTTGCATACCTATCGGACATCTACATTTATGGTAGGTACAAAACTGTACTATGTCCTTCAAGGATGCAACTGCAGTCCTGACATATGGGTTGAATATCATAGCCAACCTGGGGGTGGCAGGCACTAAGACAAAGATGGTGTAGCTAAAATGCCCTGCAGGACTGCAGAAGCAAACCCTGCTCTGGATCTGGAATATAAAGGCAGGTTGTAATGTTTGGAAAATGTATACACGGAGCTCCATGTAGCAGCTTCTAAAATGTCCTTTGTTGCCACTCCTCTTAAGGCTGTGGAGGTGGCTGTAGCTCTGGTGGAATGTGGCCTGATGTCAGCTGGCACAGTTTTTCCATGAAAAAAGAGTAGCAGAATCGAATGCAATTTCCAATCCATTTAGAAATTGTCTGTTTGGAAATTGCTTTTCCCTGCAATCCAGCAGCGCAAGCTACAAAAAGCTGTTCAGATTTTCTGAAAGACTTTGTTCTGTCCAAGTAGTAGCGTAACTGTCTGTGTACGTCCAAGGTGTGCAGAAGTCTCTCTCCTTTATTTTGAGGATTGGGAAAGAAGGTAGGCAGGTGAATAGCTTGATTCAGGGACACCCTGGATACCACCTTTGGCATGAATGACAGATTGGTTCTCAAAGAAACTCTGTCCTGATGAAAAATGAGAAATGGTTGTATTGCCATAAGGGCCTGTAGCTCAGAGACTCTTCTTGCTGAGGTTACTGCCAGAAGGAAAGCTGTCTTCCAAGACAGAAATTTCAACTTTGAAGATGCTGCTGGTTCAAAGGGAGGAAGAGTTCATTTTTCCAGCATGAAGTTGAGGTCCCATGCAGGCACTGGTGGTTTCATTGGAGGGTTGATGTTCTTTATACCTCTTAGAAACTGTCTTAGCAATGGATGAGAAAATACAGGCGGATCAGTGTTATATTTGGCAGATATTGCTGAAGCATGTATTTTTATGGAAGAATATGAAAGGCCATTGTGGAGCATTTCAGCCAAATATTCTAGGATCTGTGGAATGCTCAACACTGATGGGTCTTGACCCTTTTTGCTGTTCCAGATAAGAAATCTCTTCCATTTTGCTGAGTATGTTTTTCTAGTGGAAGGTCTGCGCGCCTCCAGGATGATATCTTTTACCCTTTTGGAAAGAGTATCCTGAGGAATAGTCATGGAATCTTCCAAGCTGTCAGCTTCAATGTTTTCAAGCTGGGGTGTAGTGTCCTGTAATTGTGCTGTGTCAGAAGTGGCCCTTGAGGAAGGAGCCACGGATTGGTGTGTGTCAAGCTCCGTAGCAGTGGGTACCAGTGTTGTCTTGGCCAGTCTGGAGCTATCAGAATGACTTTCGGTTGCTCTGTCTTGATCTTTAGCAACACCTTGGTCATCAAAGAAAGAAGTGGGAAGGCATATAGTGCTAGAGAGTTCCAACTGAAGGAGAGAGCATCCACCTTCCATGCTTGAGGATGGTATGTCCTTGTGCAAAACTTTTTCAGATGGTGATTGAGGTGGGAGGCAAAAAGATCTATGTCCGGCCTTCCCCATGCTTGAGTTATTTGTAAGAAAATGTCTGGATGCAACATCCTTCGTGTGGATCCATGATGTTTCTGCTTAGGCTGTCCGCCAGAACATTGTCCTTCCCTGGTACAAACTGGGATTGTAGCTCTATTTTCAATTGTAGGGAAATATCCCAAAGATGCATTGCCAGTCTGCAAAGAGGGTAGGAATGGGTACCTCCTTGCTTGTTTATGTACCACATAACTGTGGTATTGTCTGTCTTTATTAGTAGATGGCCCTGATGCATGAACTTTTCGAAGGCCTTGATTGCATGCATCACTGCCAGTATTTCTTTTTGGTTGATGTGCAGGTGCTTTTCTTTTTGTATCCATTGTCCTTGAATGCATCTGCCCTCCATGTGCGCCCCCATCCATGGTCTGAGGCGTCTGTTGTTATGGTTTGACTTGTATGAGGCTTGCTGAAAGGCAGACCTTATCTGGCTTGCTTGAGCCCACCACAGGAATTCCTTTTGAAGGCATGGAATGAGTGGGATCAATGCTTCCAGGCTGTGGCTGTGTTGAGACCATAGACTTTTTAGATACCACTGTAGTTTCCTCATATGCAGCCTTGCGTGTGGAATCAGAAGAATGCAAGATGCCATGAAACCCAGGGCCTGCAGGATTTTCCTTGCAGTCATCTGGGTGTGTGTTGCTAATTTTCTGAAGTAGTCTGGTAATTGTTTTTGTTTTTTCTTTTGTCAGAAACGCCATCTGGGTGTTTGTGTCCAGTGTGGCACCCAGGAAAGGTATTTGTTGGGATGGTACGAGACTTGATTTCTGAATATTGACTGTGTATCCCAAGGCCTGCAGTAGGTGAATGACATAGTCCAAGTTTTTTAACAAGGCTTGTTGGCTGTCCGCTTGTATAAGGCAGTCGTCCAGGTAAGGGTATATTTGTATCCCCTGGAGTCTGCAATGTGCAATTACTGATGCCAAGCATTTAGTGAACACTCTGGGCGCAGTAGATAAGCCAAAGGGCAATGCTGGGAATTGATAATGCTCTGAGCCTGAAAGAAATATGAGGTATCTTCTGCAACTTTGTCTGATTGGGACATGCAGGTATGCCTCCTTGAGGTCCAGAGTTACCAGCCAAGACCCCTTGCCCAGCATGGGAAGGAGTTGCTGTAAAGTCAGCATTTTGAATTTTGGCACAATAATGTAAGTATTCAGTGCGGACAAGTCCAGAATGGGTCTCCATTGGTTTTCTTTTCTTGGAACAAGGAACAATCTTGAATAAAATCCTTGGCCTTGTTCTGCAGAAGGAACCTTCTCTATTGCTTTTATTTGAAGTAGGTTTGTTATTTGTTAGTGCCTCTGCCCTTTGATTTGGTGGCAGACTTGGCCTTCCATGTCTTGTTGGTAATGTATGAAAATGGAATCTGTATCCTTTGTCTATTATGTCCAGTATCCATTTGTCCTTTGTAATATTGTGCCAATTTTGTGAGACTAAAGATAATTTTCCACCGAAAGGTGCTTCTAATTGAGCCCTGGATTTGTGCCCAAAGGTGCTTCTAATTGAGCCCTGGATGGCGGGGTCAAAGTCAAGTCATTGAGATTGTCCCTGTGGAGCAGTGGAAGGTCCTGCCCCACCTCTCTGGTTTGGAGGCTGCCATTGGCGTCCTCCGTAGGAGCCTCGAGTTTGCCCTCTACCTCTGCCACGTCTGTTTTTGCCTCTTTGAAATTTGTCTGTGTCTGGAAAGGCCCAATGCTTAGAAGGCCAATTCCTGCTGAATCTTGGAGGCTGTACCTGGAGGAAATCTGTTTGCACTGATTTTGCCTTTTCCTCTATTTTCTTTAAAACCTCTTGTGCAGTAGCACCAAATAGCTTATGTTTCTCTAGTGGTGCGTCCAAAAGCTTAATTTTCACATGGTCTGGCAATGTTTGTTCCTTTAACCAAGCATGTCTGCGTATGACCGCACCTGTCATTGCTGCTCTACATGAAGCTTCCAATGCATCATATCCACACGGAAGGAAATGGCTGCTAACCTGCTGAGTATTATGAACCAATTCCTGTAACCCTTTTCTATCTAATGGTTCAGGGGAAGCCAATTTCTTTTGCAAGTCATCCAACATGTATTCCTGATACTGAATCATATGAAATTGACAATTTAATGCTCGCACAGAAAGGGTGGAAGATGTATATACTTTCTTGCCCCACCTTTCTAGAGCCCTAGAATCTCTTTCCGAAGGAAGTGGATTCTTAACAGTAGTGGAGGAAACCCCTTTAGGCCCCTGAGAAATAGTTTCAGGATCAGCAGTATGGCCCTTATACAGAAATTGATGCGTGTCTGGGACCCTGTAGTACCTGTCTGGCATGACAGGAGCAGGGGGGAGGGAGTCAGGGGAAACACTAGATTCTAAGTATACATCATCTAAAACATTTAAAACTGGAGGAATAGCTAAGGGTCTATGCTGAGATAGCTTTAAAAATTCCCTTAACCTTTTCCTAGAATCTGAGTATTCTTGGACTTGCCATTTGAAGTGTTCCCTCATGGAATGAAGCGTTTCCCCAAAGGAAAACTCCTCAGGAGGAGAAGCAGAGGGAATGGATTCCTCCGCATCAGAATCCTCGTAGGCCGGGAAGGCCTCCCCCTGGTAGTCTGAATGTGCAGAATCACCTGAGGCCTCATCGGAGGACTGGGGATCTACCTGCTCAACCCTAGGCCTCTTGACAAAAGGTGGCTGAGAGCCTCTATCTGGATGTGGCTGAGAACCCCTAATTAAAGAAATAAGGTCCTCAGCTAAACTTAAAATTTGAGAACCAGAAGTGGATCCCAGAGAAACAGATCTTGGAGGGAGAGACTTAGCCTGCTTGGCAGCCTTAGCAAGTGTGTAGGCCTTAATGGACATAGACACTGGAGGCCTAGCAGCCCCACGTGCTGGAGTAGTCTTATCCACTGAAATGGTGTCAGAAATATCCTGGGCTATGGTCTCAGAGGGGAGAACAGAAACCGGCACCGAGCTGGCCTCCGGTACCGAAGTAACCGGTGGGGCGGTGTCGTCGGTCTGTAGCGGTTGTGAAACCAGCTCAGAGGAGACAGACACTCGCGGTAGGCCTAAGCGTGGTGTCGGTCGAGACCGCGGGTGTCTGTCCTTATCCTTCCGTTTTTTAGGTAAATGTGCTGTCGGAAGCTCCGACGGCATGATACAACAGAAATCTTCCCCAAAATAATCCTGTGCAAACTCTGACCGACGCCTAAGAGTGCGTTTATTGAAAGAAGCACAAGCTGTACAGGCCGAGACGTTGTGTTCTGGGCCTAGGCAGGGTAAGCAGTAAGAGTGGAAATCCTTATGAGGTATTTGTTTCCCACAAGTTAAACAATTATTAACTTTTACAGTTTTATCTGACATCGGCTGAGGCAAGAAAAGGTCCCCAACGGGGTACTTAGCTTTTTTGAAGACTTCAGTAGCTGAAAACACAGGAGCTGGCCGACCGGCACTTGCGAACTGCTTCTGCTTCGGGCGCCGCGCGGCAAGAAAGACTGAAGATGGCGTCGGCTGATGCTTTTATAACCCAGGCGCTCTGACGTCGGGGAAAGAGCGACATCAGCCGACGCCGGACCCAGACTTTGGAATCCGGCCGACCGAAGGGCTGCCTGAGGCAGGACAACCCATATGTCAGGACTGCAGTTGCATCCTTGAAGGACATCATGAAGCTGCCGGTTCGAAGGGGGGGAAGGATTAAGGATGCCAGAACCACGTTCAAATCCCATTGAGGCGGGGGATCTTTGGAGGTTTGAGAAGAAATACGCCCCTTAAAAAGGCTTTACAGAGTTTGTGAGCCATGATGCTAGACTCCGAGACACCAACATGAAAATTAGATATGGCAGCCAATTGAACTCTAATGGTAGATGCAGATGATCCTAAATGAAAGAGTTCTGCTAGAAAATCTAGAATAGACTGGATAGGTGCTGTAAAGGGATCTATGTTTTTTGACGTTGCCCAAAAGGAGAAGCGTTTCCATTTGCTACTATAAATCTTCCGGGTAGAAGATTTATGAGAGGCTATCAAGATATATCTCGGACCGAGCGAGATATTGAGGGAAACCTGGCTAAGGTTGGAATCAGAGAAACCACGCTGTGAGGTTTAGAGAAAGCAGAGATTGATGCAGCTGACCCGATTGGTGGGTTATCAGATCTGGCACTGGGTCCAGATGCCAAGGCTGCTCCAAAAGGTAACTATGAAGAAACGAAAACCATATCTGTCGTGGCCAGTAAGGGGCAATGAGGATCATTGTCACTCTCAAGGCGATGGCTTTCTGAATTAGTTGAGATATCAGTGGATAGGGTGGAAAGGCATACAGAAGTCCCCGGGGCCAATCGTGAACTAGAGCGTCTCTGGTGGGATGGCCTGGTAATGGGAAGAGAGTGAAAAAGTCGTGACACTTGCTGTTTTGGGGAGTAGCAAAAAGATCGCAGCAAGGCTGGCCCCATCTTAGGAATACTTCTACAACTGATTTCTTTAGAGACCACTCGTGGGGCATGAGAATTGTCCTGCTCAATTTGTCTGCAATAACGTTGGATTTCCCGGGAATGTGCGTTGCTATCAGAAAACGCTGAGAAGAGATCGTCCATTGCCAAAGTCTGAGTGCCTCTCGACATAAAGGGTATTATCTGGTTCCGCCTTGTTTGCTGATGTACCACACTATGGACATGTTGTCCGTTTGAATTGCAATAGTCCCAGTGGGAAGAGAGTCGTGAAGGGCTTGCAACGCTAAAAGCACTGCTCTCATCTCTAAGACATTTATGTGCAAGTGGCACTCGAAAGGTTGCCACGTGCCTTGGACTGTCCTGCCCTGATAATGCCCCCCCACCCGATCAGGGAGGCATCTGTTGTCAACGTGGCGGCTGGGGGTGAAGGGTCTTCCTCGGAGAAGTTGAGGTGATGTGATCCACCAAGACAGTTGATTCTTGCATGATTGAGTTATCAAAATGGTATGGGACATCGGGAGCTGTTGAAAGGACCATTGAGTAAACAGCATCCATTGGAGGATCCTCATGTGAAAGCGAGCTAAGGGGAGAAGGGGAATATCTGCTGCCATGAGTCCTAACACCTTCAAAACTAATCTGGCTTTGACTTTTTTGCATTGTAAGAGAAGGGAAACTTGTTTTTGAATATCTGACACTCTCTGCTCTGTGAGTCTGGCTGAAAGATTGAGTGTGTTTAAGGTGGCGCCTATAAAGGTAATAGATTGACAAGGCGACAAGGCAGATTTTTTGAAATTTATCGAAATGCCTAGAGCTTGGCAAGATTGGATGGTGAAGTCCCTGGATAGAAGAAGCTGATGTCTGGTGGTGGCGGTAAGGAGTCAGTCGTCTAAATATGGAAACACCTGGAATCCTTGAAGTCTCAAGTGAGCCGCGACCACTGCCATGCATTTGGTAAACACACGGGGGGCTGTAGTGAGACCAAAGGGCAGGGCCCTGAACTGGTACTGACTGGCTCCCAGCCTGAAGCGGAGATATCTCCTGGAGCGTCTGTTCATCTTGATGTGGTAGTACGCGTCCTGAAGATCTATCGGGCACATCCAATTGTCCTGACCCAAGAAGGGTAGAATGGACTGAAGCGTGACCATCCGGAAATTTTGTTTTCCTGATATACTTGTTTAAGTAGCTGAGATCCAGTATGGGTCTCCAGTCCCCTGTTTTTTTTGGTACCAAAAAGAATTTGGAGTAGATTCCAGATCCTTGCTGGTCTGCTGGGACTGATTGGATAGCTCTTTTTGATAGCAGCTTTGAAATTTCTAATGCTGCTTGTTCCCTTAGACCGGGTGGAACGTCTGGAAGGGATCTTTTGGGTTGGGATGGGATGTGAATAAAGGGAATTTTGTAACCCTTTGATATGATCGACTGTACCCATTTGTCTTGAGTAAGGGAAAGCCAGGCTTTTGGGTACAGGGATAATCTTCCCCCGACTGCCTCCGAAGGTGGGCAGCCCCTCAGGGATGCTGAAAGGGTTTATCAGAGAACATTTCTCTGCTACCCTGGTTTTGCGGACCTCCTCTGCCTCTAGGGCGGCATCTATTATTATTCCCCCCCGCTGCCTCTAGAGGGGAATCGACCTTGTGCGTCAGATGAGACTCCCTGGGATTGTTTGCAGAACCACATCTTTCCTCCCCTCTGACCTTTGGGATAGGGTCTAGAAGGGGTAGAAAAACGGACTCCTACGGCAGAGAGTCTTACCTTCTACCTCGCACCTGGTCAATGTATCCTTCACCTGTGGACCAAACAAGGAAGATCCATCAAAGGGAGAATTGGTGAAGGACGCCTTGAAAGAGTCCGCAAAGTTGCATAGCCGCATCCAGGCGTGACGTCGTAAAGCAACACCTGTGCCTGCGGCTCTACTCGCCCCATCTGCAGCATATGAGACCAGCCGCATGGAGGAGTTAACGATGGAATTCAGGGTTGCCAACTGGGAGTTCATTGCGTCTTTGAACCCCTCAGCTGTAGGATCCTTTATTAGTTCACCCATATCCTTGAGTAAATCTCTCTGGAGACGAGTGAAGTGGCATAAGTAATTCAGCGAACGCATTGAAAAGGTTGCTGATGAAAACATCCGCTTGCCGTACCTGTCCATGGTCCTAGATTCCTTATTAGGAGGATGGACAGGAACCGAAGGATCGGCTAACTCCTTCGTAGTGGCCGCAGCCACCACCATGGCATCAACAGGGACACCTTTGGATAAAAAATCTTTATCTCTAGGGGCAGTAATAAATTTAGATGGTCTCCTCGGGGTGGGTTCCACTGAATCAGGAGCTGTCCAAGCCTTCCTTGCCACCACTTCCATAAGGGGGTCAAAGGGAGGGGACACCCAGGAGGTAGAAGGGCGAGAGCCAAACACCTCAAGATACACTGACTCATCCTCCGAAGGGTTAAGGGCTGGCCAGTTCCCCCTCTGAGGATCTCAAGGATGTCAGCAAAGGAGACATCCTCAGAGGGGGATCGAGGGGAACCTTCAGATTCCTCTAAGTCAGTGTCAGAGGTGATAGACTCAGGGGAGTCAATGTGCTTCCTCTTGCAC
Organism: Protopterus annectens; assembly: GCF_019279795.1. NCBI lineage: Eukaryota > Metazoa > Chordata > Ceratodontiformes > Protopteridae > Protopterus > Protopterus annectens. Next base: position 1,444,982,131 of record NC_056744.1, on the reverse strand, counting down.
TGCCTCTTCCTAGGGGGATCTCCTACCGGGTCAGGAGAGGCCTCGGAGGAGGAAATTCCCAATGGGGAAACTTGAGGAGTTGGCGCTCTGCAGTCTAAGGCAAGGGGGTGAGTAGAAATCACCGCAGGCACTGTAGATGGGGAGGCTGAAGGAGCCAACTGTGGGGCAGAACCTGGTTCTAACACGCTCCGCATGACCTCGAAGGCACCCCTGTCAGGCAAGGCCAGAGGCCCCCCGCTCCGAAGAGACAAGGACCTCCCCCGGCACCGACAGGGACGGCTCCGAAGCCGATGTCGGAGCCGAACTCACCAACGCCGAAGCCCCGAGAGGGAGAGCGGGGTCGGACAAGGGTCCGATGCCACTCGCCCCCTCGGAGCAGACGAGGGAAGCTCGGTGCCGAGATCCCTCCAAGGAGGAGATCGGAGCAGTCGACGGAGCCAAAAGGGAAGGCATCGGATCCGACGCACCGACAGTCATGGCTCCGACAAGCCCTGGCTCCGAACTCAAAGGAGTCGGAGGAGGAATGTACTGGGAAACGGAAATAGCCACTGACTGCTGAGTCGGGCTATGCAGCATTTGGGCCAGTGCCTCGGACTTGAGAAGTCTACTCACTACCCTTTGCAAAACGTGGTCAGATAACCTGGAAGACCGTGAGGAATGAGTTTTATGGCTCCGTTCAGAAAGAAGAGGGGATCCTGGCGCTGAATGCACGGAGCCGATAGAGGGGGATCTAGACCTCTTCCTAGACTGTGGTTCCAATAAGAGTATCGGAGCCAACGGAGTTTTATCAGCCTCGGCTCCAGCCGGAGCCGAGGTAACAGTATGAGGCTTGGAAACATCGGCTCCGGTCGGAGCCGATGTCGAAGCCAACTTGACCTTTCCAGCAGTCGACTCAAAAATCAGAGCCGACTGTTTGGAAGTTTTAGATGGCTTCCCCAACACAGACTGAGTCGGAGGGCCTTCAGGCTTTAACAAGCCCCGCAAGATTAATTTATTCTTGCGTTCCTGCAGGACTCTAGGGCTAAAACCATGACAAACAGCACAAGAGTCCTGCAGGTGCAAAGGTCCCAGGCAATTCACACAAGAAGTGTGACCGTCTGTCAGAGACATTTTCTGACAGCACGAGTCACACTTCTTAAAGCATGAGACCTTAGCGTCTTTTGACATAGCGAAAAGGAGTGCCTGACAACACACAAACACACTACAGACACACCCTCTACTGAAGAAAAATATCAAATTATTAAGGCTAACACAAAGCCACAAACACACATACAAGCCCTTAACAAAAAAACTACTAATTTAGTCAACACTAAAGGACTGGGGGAAGGGAAGGGGCCGAAGGCCTACAAGTTAAGGGAAGAAAAGGAAAGGAATATAGACCCAAAAAACAGGGGTCGATTTATCTAAATATTAATTAAACTAAAAAGGTTATGGTAAGAAACAATAGGGGGTTAAGAAATACCTATTATGGTAAAAAGTCTGACTAACCTGCCTGAGCCGGTAGAAAAGCACCTTGTCAGCTATAGCGGCAAACGAGATCTGAGTAGTTACCGCCTAGCATTGTGGGATATAGGGGAGCCTCGAGCCAGTGGAATTAGCTCTCAAGCTTTAGTATTGGCCGAGTCGGAGCCGAGGATCGGCTCCGAACCCATCCAGCAAGAACGAAGGCGAGATGGACAACTTAACATCATTTATTTTCTTTTTGCCAGTTACACTGGACAGCAGTAATTTACCAGGTTTGCTTCAGGGTCTTATGAAGGCTCCTGACCCTTCTTATAGGGCAATTTCTGTCAAATGAAAAAGTGCTTCCTCTTTCCCTGAAGAGATTCAAGAAATGTAATATGTAGGGGATTGTGAAGGATGTATGCATTTTATTCTTAGGTTTCTGAGTCAGATTCTGAGAAGTATGTGGCATGTAATTCTACCTGTGAGGGATTCTCTAATATTATTTCCAGGAAGAATCAATGGTTCAGTGGAAAAATACTGAGGCTTCTCAGACCCTAAGAAGAGATTATGACTGGAATTTCCAGCATCTTCTTCCATCCCTCTAGTTTTGTCAGCCTTGGATGATGCTTTTGTCACAGCCTGTAAAAAAGCAGACAGCCTGCAAAAAGTTCCCAAGTCTTGCACGTTTATATATACCAATCACAAAATTGACCTGGCTTTAGTAAATCCACCTGCTGCTAAACATTTCACTAGTTCTAATACCTCTCCTTCTGATAAGGACGGGAAAGCTTTTGACAAGTTTGGGGATAAGTGTATGCTTCTGCTACTCTTGACTCTTAGAATTCTAAACAGTCAGGCTCATATGCTGTAGTTTACCCTAAAAAAGAATGTTCGGGCATCAGTTTCCTCTTGTGAGGAAAAAAAAATTTGCATTGTGCAATTTAGTTATTTCCATTTATCATGCCATTACTCATGGTTTAAAATGCGCTGACTCTGTAGATACTACTTAAAGGACTGCTGTCATGAACTGTTTTAAAGGAGGTTTGCCTGGATGCGTTCTCAGAACTTGCAAGATATGTAGTTTTGAACCTTCTGCAGCAGGGGAAAGCTAATTCAGGGAATTTCTGCAGAGCTCCAAGTTTAACAGGGGATTCTCTGCTCCCTCATCTAACTTTAACAAAAAATTAAACAAACAATCTTAGCAGAATGCTAGTAAGCACATGCTTGAAATGCAAAGAAAGGGAGGCTCCAAAAAGAAAGGAACTCCCCCAGAACAAAGGACAGTCAAATAAGACACCCCCGGAGTTCTTTAATCCTTCCAGAAAGTTCAAATCTCCATTTCTTTCCTTCTTTGGCAACATACTGCTTCAGACAAATGGGTCTTGAATGTGATCCATTTATGCTACAGATATCAGTGGGAGGAACTTTCACCTTTTCAGGGCATTCTTTCTCATCCGCCAGACTAAACTTTTCCCCCCATTTTACATCACATGGTGTTGAGTGGGGGGTAACAGAATCTGTTCCACCTCCTCCTCAGTTAGGGGAAGGATTTTACTCAATCTTCTTAGTACTAAAGGAAAAAAGATTCTTGGAGACCAGTTCTGGACCTTTCATTCCTGAATGAGTTTGAGTTAGTGCCAAAGGTCAAAATTATTTCATTTCAAAAACCCTTTACCTCACTTTCCACATTTCAGTTTCTTAGTAACCTTAGATTTACAAGACGCATATCATCACATTCCTATTATTCTAATTTTAGGCATTTCATAATGTAATGCAGACACACGCAATCTTATCAGTTCTCTGCCTTATCCTTTGTGAACACTGTTGGAGCAGTGAATAGTCCAAAGTGCCTAGCTCTTGTAAAATAGTCCACTACATGTTGCAGGGTATCCATACTTTTTTCCATATATAGACAACTTGCTAATCTTTTAGTATTTTTCAAATTGTGAGGAATCTCTCTCCCTCAGGTGAGAGATCTCCTACATGGTCAGGGATTCCAGGAGAACATTCAAAAGTCTTTTCTGATTCCCTCTCACAGGACTGTGTTTCTGGGGTGTCTGCCTCAGTACCAAGAGTTTTTCTTTACAGAAAAAAAAAAAAAAAAAAAAAAAAAAACATCTATATTTAGATCTATTCCAGGGGGTTTCCACTCAGAATTCAGTCTCAATGAGGAAATACCAGATTCTGGGTCTCATGGTTTTCATGATTCCCTAGATACCTCCTGCAAGACTACACACAAGAAAGACACAATGGTATCTGAAATCTATTTGGTCCCAGCATAAACACCCACTATCTTTCAAAATTCAATTACGAGTCCAAACACTTTTTAGGTACCACTGAAATTTCCTCATATGCAGTCTTGCATATGGAATTAGTAGAATGCAGGATGCCATGAAGCCCAAAGCCTGCAGAATTTTTCTTGCAGATAACTGGGCCTTTGTTGCCAACATCTTGCTAGTCTGGTGTGAGATAAGCCATCTGGGCAGTTGCATTTAAGCTTGTACCCAGGAATATTATCTCGAGAGGGTACTAGTTTTGATTTCTTTTTGTTGACTGTGTACCCTAGGCATGTTAGAAGTCTTTTTACAAACGCCAGATGCTGTAGAAGAATGTCCTTGCTCTCTGCTTGAATTAGACAGTCCAAAGTAAGGATATATTTGTATTCCTCTGTCTGCAGAATGCCATTACTGGTGCCAGGCACTTTGTAAAGACCCTGGGCGCAGTAGATAAGCCAAAGGGCAGTGCAGAGAATTGGTAATGCATTGAGCCAGCCTTGAATCTAAGGTATCTCCTGCATGATTGTCTGATTGGGACATGCAGGTATGCCTCTTAAGTCTATAGTCACAAGCCAAGCATTCTTGCCCAGCATGGGCAGAAGCTGCTGTAAAGTTAACATTTTGAATTTTGGTATATCCAGGAATGTGTTCAGAATAGACAGGTCCAGTACTGGTCTCCAGGCCTTGTCCTTTCTGGGTACCAAGAACAGTCGAGTAAAATCCTTGTCCCTGCTCTTGCTCTGGTACTTGCTGAATGGCCCCCGTTGTCCATGATGGATGAGATTTGTTTTTGTGCCTCTGCCCATTGATTTTGTGGCAGGTCTGCCCATCCATTTGCCTTTGGCAGGGTATGAAAATGGAACTTGTAGTCTTGTGACACTATGTTTAGAACCCACTTGTCCTGGGTTATAATGCGACAATTTTGAGAAAAGAGTGCTAATTTCCCCCCTAAGGGTGCTGCCAGGAGATAAGTGCTTGGTGCAGGCAGGGATTGGGACCGTTTCTTGTAAGGCTGTGATTTGTCTTCTCCAACTTTGGAGGTAGAAGCACCCCATTGCTTTGACCTGTATGAACCTTGCGCCTGGGATCTGCCTCTAGGGCGTTCTGGATCTGCCCCTTTGAGGTCTGTCTGACACAGGAAAGGACCAATTCTTTGTAGGCCACTGTCTACTAAACCTAGGTGGCTGCACCTGTAAAAAAATCTTTGACAATTTGCAATGATTTAGCTTTGTCCTCCATTTTCTTTAACACCTCTTCTGCCTTAACACCAAAGTATCATGCTGTAAAGGTGCATCTAATAATTTGACTTTCACATGATCAGGCAGATTTTGTTCCTTTAACCAAGCATGCCTCCTAATTACAGAACCCGTAACTGCGGCCCTGCAGGAGGCCTCCAAAGAATCAAAACCACATTGCAAAGTATGCTTTCCAACTTGTTCAGCTGCATGCAATAAATCCTGCATTTCCTTGTTTTCTGCACAGAGTTTAACAACATTTTCTGTTTAAGCAATGCCATGACATAGTGCTGATATTTGAGCATATGAAACTGACAGTTTAAGGCCCTTATAGCCAAGGTAGCAGGTGTGTAAACCTTTTTTCCTCATCTATCCAGTGCCCTAGAATCTCTGTCAGAGGGGGTAGGGTTTTTTGCAGTGGAAGCCTTAACTCCTTTGGTACCCTGAGAAATAGTCTCTGGGTCTGCAGCAGGGTTTTTAAAAAGGAATTTATGAGAATCAGGAACCCTGTAATATCTATCAGGCTTAACAGTAGCTGGAGGTAAGAAGTCAGGGGTAAGACTAGACTCCGAAAACGCATCATCTACAATGTCTAACACAAGTGGAATGGCTAAAGGTCTGTGTTGAGGAAGTAAAAGGAAATCTCTGAGCCTCTTTTTAGATTCTGAAAAATCTTGGCTCTCCCAGTGGAAATGCTCCCTCATGGTATGCAAGGTTTCCCCAAAAGAATAGTCCTCTGGAGGAGAAGCTGAAGGTATAGATTCTTCAGCATCAGAATCCTCATAGTGGGGAAGAGAATATTCCTGATCAGAAGAGGAATCAGAAGAAATAGAAACCTGATCTGAAGATTCATAGTCAGTCTCTTGCCTAGGCCTCTTATCAAAAGGCGGATGGGAACCCCTGATCAAGATAATCAGGTCTTCGGCCATTTTGAGCATCTGTTTTTGGGCATCGAGGCCTGTCCACGTGGCTCGAGTTTGTTTCTTTGCTTTAGAAGGTGCTTTAGTCTTTGCTTTTGAAGCTGAAGGATGTTTAATGTAAAGATGTTTAGGTCTGAATACACCCTCAGAAGCCGGTGCCTGCTCAGCGGTTCCGGACCCATCTGAGGGAATAGTATCAGAGGCTCCAATACCTTGAGTTTCCAGCGGCATGGCCAACTCCTCGTGAGAGTCGGTAGCGGCCTGCGACTCTAAAGTAGTGGGCGTCAGGGGCAGCGAAAGCACCTCACTGAGAACCGGCGACTGGCTTAGGAGAAGCTTCGTCGTTGGTTTTGGGCCTCGGTTGTTTCTCTCTCTCTCCTTTTCTTTGCGTTTTTTTGTGAACTCCGGTAGTCGGATGGCTATCTGACGACATTTCTGGATAATTAAACTGGCGTCCAAAATAGTTTAAAGCAAAATCATACTAACGCTTAATCATGCGTTGGTTAAATCTAGCACAAAACCGACAACCAGAAACGGTGTGATCAGGGCCTAGGCAAGGAATACAGTAAGAATGAAAGTCCTTGTGAGGTATTTGCTTTCCACAAGAAATACAATTATTTACTTTTTCTGACATCGGTCTGGAGCAAGAAAAAAGTTTCCCCAATGGGGTACTTAGCTTTATTGAAGACTTCGGATCTGAAATTCGAACACGAAAATCTCAGGAGTCGGCCGACCGGCACTTGCAAACTGCTTCTGCTTCGGGCACCGCGCAGCAAGAAAGACTGAAGAAAATGGCGTTGGCTCCTTCTTTTATACCCCTGATGACCTGATGTCAGGGAAGGGGCGACAGCAGCCGACGCAGGACCCAAGACTTTGGAATTCAGGCCGACTGAGGGCAACCTGCCAGCAGGATTACCCAAATGTAATGACTGCAACAGTGAAACACGAAGAACATCAGTAGTTCTCCCTTCTTTTGGGACTGGCTAGGGGAAATTAGCACAGACTTCCTCAAAGACCCGCAGAAGCTTTTCTATCTCCTTTATATACATAACACAATGTCAGCAGAATCTGGTAAATCCAGGCCTTTTTTGTTTTGTTTTAAATGCATCCCTGCATGACCACCTAAATATGGTTGTGAGCAAACATCATTACTAGTCTGCAAAAGGCTCTGGCACCAGTAGCTGGCTTTCTACATGTCCTCTTTCTTTAGTCACACTGAAGAGCAAGTAATGTTTGTAGTTCAAATTATGAATTAAGAAGTGGGTGTTTATTTGTTTACCCCTGTGGTCTGGATATACTCTCTTCAGCTCCATCTCATCTTCCCACTAGGCCTACTGAAAATTCAGTTGATTTACCTGCAGGTCAAAGTAGTCAGTAGTACTTTCATCTGTAGCCTAATGCAAGGTTGAAAGTACTGTCTTTCTCTACAAAGGGAAGAAAAGTCCCCCTTTCACCAAAAAGTGTTCTTAAAAAGGATAAATCACAGAACTAAATTTATTTTAATATAGATAACTACTCTTGCTCTGTTCTTAAGAGTCTTGCTTCAATTTTGCCTGGCTGTCTGTTCTGACACCGCAGGGAGAAACTCACGACTTTGTTCTAGGTCCCTTTTCTCAGTTTCTTCAGTGGGAGATCCATTGGTCTCTGAACTACTTTTGACTCCAATTTCTCTTGGGGGTGCATCTAACAACTGGCCTGAACTATATTTTTGTAGCCTTAACCCTAGTTTCTCTCTCAGTTCTGAAATGTGTCTTTACCTGTCAGTTTTTGTAATGGTAACCTGCTGTTAGCTAATCTATCCACCTAGACCAAAATTTTAACTCTCTGAAGTTTTTAATTCCACACCATCTTCTTTGCAGGTCCACGTTAGCTCTGATCATATCTGGCTGTATGCTTCCCCTCAACACTTTCCAAAGTTCTCTGACTTAGGGATGTCTTGGCCAATTACCACATCGTGCGTTTGGTAATAAAGCTACTAGATAAAGTATTTTGCTTAGAAGGATCTGCATTTCTATCTGGGTTACAGGGTATTCCATTTTGTCACTAAGCACACAAATTACTTTAAGTGTCTGTTAACCAACAGTTTTTTGCTTAAGCACATGCAAATTAATAATCGTACTTCCAGAGTCTAATAATTTCTGCAACTCTCTTCATTCTGCTACAATAGCACATTTCACAAACTTGGTTACGACACAATGGCAAAAGGCATATTCAACAGTGCTAGCAGACAAAAAGAATTCAACACTGTCACACTTCCACTGTCACACTTCCATAGACGCACTTAAAAACACGAACAGTTTACTGGCCTGTGGGCTGACAATTTTCATCTATACACTGCTATGTGCTCTAGCAAAAAATATAAAAGTTATGCACTCATAATGTTCCATCAGAGTTGTTGCTTTTCATTTGTCTTCAACCTCTGGGAATACGGATCCGGTAGGGATTAGACCCGGCCGTATTTTCCAGTATCGAAGCCAAGCTCCTCCCCTACCCATAATGTTCCTGTCTCCCTCCTCCCCTCAGAGTTTGCTACAGACCATACTATCTCAAACTAACCATATGTCTAAACCCATGGCATTATCACTCCTTAGCTCACTAAAGAAAAAGGGTCGTCAGAATAGGGGGCTATGACTATTTCATCCAGTCCACTACACTGCCCACATATAGCAGGGGGAAGGAGGGAGAGACAGTTGAAGACAAATGAAAAACAACTCAAATGGAACGTTAGGGTGATTACATAAGCTTTTTATCTGAAGTTGCCGTTTTCATTTTGTCTTCAACCTGTGGGACAGGAGTCCCGAGCTACCAATAAACCCAGAGAGGTCCTCATGGAAGGATGCTCCGGAGCACAGCTGAGCCAAAGGATGCCCTGCCTCTGGAAAGAAGATCAAACTTGTAATGAAAGATGAACATATGTGATGATGCCCAAGTAGCTGCCGACCAAATGTCATCTAAGGAAATCCTAGAACAAAAAGGTACAGAAGTAGCTACAGCCCTGACAGAATGTGCCCCAACTTGTCCAGGTGGGAATAAATCTTTGGTTCGATAGGCCAATGTAATGTACTCAGAGATTACAACAAGCAATAGTTACCTTCGATACTGGTTTTCCTAAGAAAGGCTTAAAAAAGGAAACAAAAAGCTGATCAGACTTAGAATTTTGTTCTATGTAAATAGAAACGCAGCTGTCTGTGAAAGTACAGTTGTGTACACTTACCATAAATGTAGATGTTAGAGTGTATTCATTGTTGCAGTCATTACATTTGGGTAATCTGCTTGCAGGTTGCCCTCAGTCAGCCTGATTAACAAAGTCTTGAGTCCTGCGTCGGCTGCTGTCCCTTCTTCCATGACGTCAGGTCGTCATGGGTATAACACATGCAGCTGACGCCATTACATCAGTTTTTCTTGCCCCAGATGTCAGGTGCCCCCCTAATGGGAAGCAATTAAACATAAAAACACAAAGGTATACCTCCAACAAAAAAGCAAATGCACCAAAAAGGCTTTTAAGCATAGTAAAGGAAAGTAGAGGTATAGCCAAAAGAAGTTAGGGGGCAGGAGGGAAGGTAATCTGGACTGCAACAGTGAATACACTTGATCTACATTTATGGAAAAGTGTACACAACTGTACTATGTTCTTCGTGTTTCACTGTTGCAGTCATTACATTTGGGTAGATTCCCAAAGCTATGGTTGGGAGGAAGAGTTTAAATAGCATTGGGGCCAGCTATAAGGCCCTGCAAGACTGCAGTGGCAGAGCCAGCTCTGGATTTAGAGAAAATTGGAAAATTGTAATGTTTGGTGAAAGTATGTACAGAACACCAAGCAGCAGCTTCTAGGATGTCCCTGGTAGAAACGCCTCTGAGAAAGGCTGTAGAAATAGATGCAGCCCTGGTGGAGTAAAGTCCGATCCCCTGGGGGATAGGTTTTCCATGGTGCTTATAGCAGAAATGAATGCAATGGCTTATCAATTTAGAAATGGTTTGTTTTGAAATAGCCTTCCCCTCTGCCCCTGCAGCAAATGCTACCAGCAGTTGTTCAGATTTTCTTTGAGGTTTAGTCTTGTCCAAGTAGAATCTAAGTTGTCTGTGCACATCCAAGGAATGCAGTATCCATTCCCCTTTGTTCTGTGGATTAGGAAAGAAGGTTGGCAAATGAATGGACTGATTAAAAGCCACACTGGATACCACCTTGGGCATGAAGGATGGATTGGTTCGGAGTGACACCCTGTCCGCATGAAAGATGATGAAAGGCTCCACTGCCATAAGGGCCTGTAATTCAGATACCCTTCGAGCTGGAGTGATTGCTAAAAGGAAAGCCGTTTTCCAAGAAATTCATTTTAAGTCTGCAGTAGCACCTGGCTTGAAAGGAGGTACAGTGAGTTTCTCCAATACAAAGTTAAGGTCCCAGGCTGGGGTTGGAGCTCTCTTGGGTGGTCTCAAATATCTGGCCCCTCTGAAGAACTGCTTGAGCAGTATATGAGAGAAGAGGGGAGGTTCTGTGGTATAATGAGCTGAAATGGCTAAGGTGTGGATTTTAATGGAGGAAAAAGACAGGCCCTTGTGAAGCATCTCAGTTAAGTATTGCAAAATCTGAAGTAAATTGAGCGCTGCTGTGCTCATCCATTGAGATTGGTTCCAGGCACAGAATCTTTTCCATTTTTCAGCATAAGATTTTCTAGTACTAGGCCTCCTTGCCTCTAAGATGACATCCATCACAGGTTTGCTGAGGGATGATAAGGGAGAGTTTAATTAGCCAGGCTGCAAGGCTCAGTTTTGAAAGCTGAGGGTGCAGAATTTGGTTCTCCTGCTGAGACAGCAGGGAAGGAGTCTGAGGCAGGTGCCATGGAGATAACAGTGACACTGCGCAGGAGGGGGTACCAGTGTTGGTGTGGCCAGTCTGGAGCAATCAAAATCATCCTTGGTTTATCCTGTTTGACTTTTAGTAGTACTTAGGAGAGAAAAGACAGCGGGGAAAGGCATAGACTGATAGGTTTTTCCAGCTGAAGGACAGAGCATCCACTTTCCAGACTTGTTTGTGGGGAATCCTTGTACAAAACTTGTCCAAATGGTAGTTCTGGGGGGAGGCAAACAGGTCTATATCTGGGCTCCCCCATTCGCTTGTCAACATGCTGAAAATCCTTGGTCCCAGTTTCCACTCGTGTGGGTCCATGAGGTTTCTGCTTAGTCCGTCTGCCAGTGTATTTAATTTTCCTGGCAGGAACTGAGCTTGTAGGTGCACTTGGTAGCTCAAGGCTGTGTTCCACAATGCCATGGTTAGTCTGCAGAGGGGTGTAAGAATGTGTACCCCCCCTGCTTGTTTATGTACCACATAACCGTGGTGTTGTCCATCTTTACCATTAGTTGTACTGTTAAGAATGTAGTCCTTGAAGGCTGTCAGAACATTCTGTACAGCTAACATTTCTTTTTGATTGATATGCAGGTGCATTTGACTTTGGTTTTATTTGCCCTGAATGCACTTCCCTGCCAGGTGAGCCCCCCCATGCATAGTCTGATGCATCTGTTAGGATTTGGGCGGCAGGGGGTGGTGTGAAAGGTAGTCCCTTGTTTTGGTGGCAGGCCTCTGCCAACCAAAAGAACTCTAGGCGTAGGCAAGGTATGATAAAAATGAGAAGTTATGTACCTACCATAACATTCCATGTTAGTTGTCTTCTCTCGCCTTCTTTCTTGCTGGATGGGTTCGGAGCAGATCCTCGGCTCCGACTCGGCCACTTACTAAAGCTCGAGAGCTAATTTTACCGGCTCAAGGCAACCCTATATCCCATGATGCAAGGCGATAACTACCCAGATCTCGTTTGGTAGCTAAGGAAAAATTATGCAATATATTCCTCCAACTGGAGAGGAGGAGGAAGGGGAAATAATCCCTCGAAAAAGACCAATCTGATCTAGTGACACTAGGAAGCTAATTAGCTTGGAAAAATTGGATCAGGACTCTTCAAGGAAGAGACATTTTCTGACAGCACGAGTCACACTTCTTGAAGCCTGAGACCTTTGTGCCCTTCGACATAACTGTGTCGAGGGAACACAAAATATCAAAAACACACAAACACAATCAACACCCAATCCAAAATAAAAATAAAACGGGGATACAAACACACCCAAACACCACACAGAATCCCTGACAAAAAATTAGGAAAGGGGGAGGCTTAAGGTCTAACTTAGGGGAAGAGATAAATAACTGGAAAAGGGGAACCAATAACGGGAGATGGGGTTTAAAATCTAACCGTTAAGAGTTAAAACAACAGTAGTGGACTAAAACGAAAAGGGAGTGACTAAAAGTCTGAAAATTTGAAAACTTACCAGGAACCGGTAAAAATGCACCTCGCAAGCGAAAGCGGCAAACGAGATCTGGGAAGTTATCGCCTTGCATCATGGGATATAGGGTTGCCTCGAGCCGGTAAAATTAGCTCTCGAGCTTTAGTAAGTGGCCGAGTCGGAGCAGAGGATCGGCTCCGAACCCATCCAGCAAGAATGAAGGCGAGATTGACAACTTAACATTCACTGTTTCTAGGCTGTGAGAATGTTGACTCCATAGGCCTTTTAGACACCACTGTAGTTTCCTCATATGCAGTCTTGCATATGGAATTAGAAGAATGCAGGAGGCCGTGAACCCCAAGGCTTGCAGTATTTGTCTTGCATATAGCAAGGTTTTTGTGGCCACTTGTTTGAAGTAGGTTGTCAAATGATTTTGCTTTTCTGGCGTGAGGCAAGCCATCTGGGAAGTTGTATTCAAGCTTGCTCCCATGAATGTAATTTGTTGACAGGGTACCAGTTGTGATTTCTTTTCGTTTATGGTGTACCCCAGAAAAGTCAGAAACCTTTTTACAAAGGCCAGATGATTTAAAAGTATGTCCTTGCTTTCGGTCTGAATTAGACAACTGTCCAGGTATGGGTATATTTGAATACTTCTTTGCCTGTAAAATGCAATAACTGGAGCTAGACACTTTGTGAATACACTGGGCGCAGTAGATAAGTCAAAGGGGAGTGCAGAGAACTGATGGTGCGTGTAGCCTGCTTTGAAGCGTAGATATCTTCTGCAAGATTCCCCGATTGGTTTGTGCAGGTATGCTTTTTTTAAATCTAGTGTTGTCAACCAGGCATCTTTGCCTAGCATAGGAATTAATTGAAGAGTCAGCATCTTGAATTTTGGAAACCCCAGAAAGGTGTTTAGAGTAGACAGGTCCAGAATAGGATGCCATGATTTTTCTTTTCTGGGTACCAGGAAAAGTCTTGAGTAGAAACCTTGTCCTTTTTCCTCTTCTGGTAACAGATGAATATCCCCCATGCTAAACAGAGAAAGCACTTGTTTTTGAGCCTCTGCCCACTGATTTGGGGGTAGGTCCGGCCACCCATTTGGCGTTGTCAACGTGTGGAAGTGAAATCTGTATCCCTGGGACACTATTTAAGACCCATTTGTCCTGGGTAATGAATTCCCAGTTCTTTGCATGAAGAGCAATCCTTCCCCCCAAAGGAGCAGTCAGAAGATAAGCGCTTGGAAATTTTAAAAGGAAGCCAGTTTACCATATGGGGGAGTCTTGTTATTCCCAGACTTGAAAGTGGAGGCTCCTCACGCCTTAGTTCTGCGAGTTCCCTGGGACTGAAACCTGGGGTTTTTGCTGTGTCTGGGTTTGGCTTGAGAAGACCTAGCAGGGGCTGGAAAGGACCATTTCTTAGGAGGGCCAGTGCCTACAAAATCTAGGAGGCTGAACTTGTAAAAAACTTAACAGTTTGCATAGATTTAGCTTTATCTTCCATTCTTTTAAGAACTTCTTCAGCCTTGTTGCCAAACAGGCGGTCCTGATTTAAAGAAGCATCCAACAATTTAGCTTTAACATGATCAGGCAAAGATTGCTCCTTAAGCCAAGCATGCCTTCTAAGCACAGACCCAGTAACAGCAGCCCTGCAAGAGGCCTCTAAAGAACCAAAAAGTACAGTTTTGTACCTACCATAAATGTAGATGTTCGAGGATCCCCATTGCTGCAGTCCTTACTATTGGGTATAGTCCGCGTCCAGTCGGCCCGAATACCAGAGTATAAGGCTGACGTCGGTCAGGGCGCATTAGGCTGACGTCAGTACGTCAGGGTACTAATGCGCATGACCGACGTCATATCCTCAGTCTTTTCTTGCCCCAGATGTCAGAAGACCCTAAAAAGACAAGGCCCAAAATACCTGCACCAAAAATATGTACAATATATACAAGAATATATACAAAAATATAAGCATGTAACCTCACCTACACAACCACCCCTAAACACAGAGGGGAAGGAGGGAGGCTAAATTGGACTGCAGCAATGGGGATCCTCGAACATCTACATTTATGGTAGGTACAAAAGTGTACTATGTTCTTCGTTCCCCATTGCTTCAGTCCTTACTATTGGGTAGAATCCCAAAGCAGAGGTAAGGGAGGCTGGCAAATCATAAAGAAGCAGGAGCTGACAACATGCCTTGCAAAACAGCTGTGGCAAAACCAGCCCTAGACTTAGAGTAGATAGGAAGGTGATAATGCTTAGAGAAAGTATGCACTGAACTCCAAGTAGCTGCTTCCAAAATATCCTTAGTTGCCACCCCCCTTAGAAAAGCTGTTGAAGTGGCAGTAGCCCTAGTGGAATGAGGCCTAATCCCAGATGGAATCTCCTTGCCATGATGGGAATAACAAAATGCAATGCAAAAGCCAATCCACCTAGAAATAGTTTGTTTTGACACAGGCTTGCCCTGTGAACTCAAAGCAAAAGAAACAAACTGCTGCTGAGACTGCCTGAAATCCTTAGTCCTGCTTAAATAATAACGCAATTGCCTGTGTACATCTAAAGTGTGCAAAATCTGTTCCCCTTTATTTTGGGGGTCTGCATAAAAAGTAGGCAAATGAATAGTTTGGTTTAAAGCCACACTAGAAACCACCTTAGGCATAAAGGAAGGATTAGTGCGTAATGATACCCTATCCTTATGGAAAATCAAAAATGGCTCTACTGCCATAAGGGCCTGCAACTCAGACACCCTTCTTGCAGAAGTAATAGCCAACAGAAAAGCAGTCTTCCATGACAAATATTTCAATTCAGCAGTAGCCGCAGGCTCAAAAGGTTGTAGAGTAAGTTTTTCCAACACAAAATTGAGATCCCAAGCAGGAGTAGGAGCTCTACGTGGGGTCTTATATTCTTTGCCCCTCTAAGAAACTGCTTGAACAAAGGGTGCGAAAACAATGGTGGGTCACAATCATAGTGAGCTGAAATTGCTGCAGCATGAATCTTAATGGAAGAGAAGGACAAACCTTTGTCCAATAACTCAGTAAGATATTGAAGAGCCACACTCAAATTAGGCTCAGAAACCTGCAAATTCTTTGCTGTACTCCAAAATAAAAATCTCTTCCATTTTTCTCGTACACTTTCCTTGTACTAGGTCTTCTAGCTTCCATAATCACATTTAAAACTTGTTGAGGAAGTTGAGACCTGCTGTGTTTCAACACAGAATATGCCAGGCTGTTAGATGAAGAGAGTGAAGCTTGACATTGAGCAGATGACCATCCTTCTGAGATAACAGATGAGGAATCAGAGGTAAAGGCCATGGAGACTTCCTTACCAGACTCCGTAGTAGTGGGTACCAGTGTTGCCGAGGCCAATCTGGAGCTATCAAAATCATCCTTGGCCTGTCTTGTCTGACCTTTAATAGTACCTTTGGAAGAAGAGGCAGAGGAGGAAAGGCATACACATGAAGGTTTTTCCAACTGAAAGACAGAGCATCCACTTTCCAAGCTGTGTGATGAAACCCCTTTGTGCAATACTGTGGCAGCTGGTGGTTTAGTGGAGAAGCGAACAGATCTATGTCTGGAGTCCCCCATGACACTGTCAATTTTGAAATACATGAAGATCCAGTTTCCACTCGTGGGGATCCATGATTTGTCTGCTTAACACATCTGCTAAGGAGTTCTGTGCTCCTGGCAGAAACCTTGCCTGAAGAGTTAGTTGCAAGCTTAGCGCAGTCTCCCATAAAATCATTGCTTGCCTGCATAGAGGATAAGAATGTGTTCCCCTTCTTTGTTCATGTACCACATGACAGTTGTGTTGTCTGTTAGAATCAACACCTGCCCTGGAAGAAGTAACTCCTTGAAAGCCATTAATGCAAACTGGACTGCTAACATCTCCTTCATGTTGATATGTAGATGCTGTAGTCTGGCAGGCCACTTGTCTTGTATCCACTTTCCATTTAGATGAGCTCCCCAAGCAATGTCCGAGGCATCTGTCGTTAAAATCTGACTCGCCTCTGGCGGGTCACAGAGAGTCCCTTGTTTAGGTGACATTCCTGAGCCCACCACAAAATTCTTTTTGAAGGCAAGGTATTATTTGAATGACAGTGTCCAAATCCTGGCAGTGCTGTGTCCATACATTTTGAGATACCATTGTAGCTTCCTCATATGCAGTTTGGCATTGGGAAGCACCAGAATACAAGATGCCATGAACCCTAATGCTTGAAGGACTGTCCTTGCAGTCAGCACGGACTGATGAGATAGTTGATGGAAGTAAAGTGACAGACTCTTTTGTTTGTCCGGGGTTAAAAAGGCCATCTGGGCTGCTGTATTCAGTCTCACACCCAGAAAGCACATGTCTTGAGAGGGTACTAGACTGGACTTTATTTCGTTCACAGAATACCCTAGGCATCTTAGCACTGCTATAACATATTCCAGATGTTGTAGAAGGTCTTCCCTTTCTTGAGCCAGAATCAGGCAGTCGTCCAAGTAAGGATAGATTTGAATTCCTTGAAGCCTGAAGTAAGCTATCACTGGAGCCAGAACCTTTGTGAATACTCTGGGCGCAGTAGATAAGCCAAAGGGCAATGCAGAGAACTGATAATGAGAATTTCCAGCTCGAAACCGCAGATACTTCCTGCAACTTAGCCTTATAGGCACATGAAGGTAAGCTTCCTTGAGATCTAAAGTTACCATCCAGTGATCTTTGCCCAGCAGAGGTAAAAGCTGTTGTAACGTCAACATCTTGAACTTGGGAATGTCCAGAAAAGTGTTGAGGAGAGATAAATCCAAAATTGGTCTCCACGTGTTCCCCTTCTTTGGTACTAGGAACAGGCGAGAATAAAATCCTAGGCCCCTTTCTGATACAGGGACTGGCTGAATGGCCCCATCCGGAGTAACTGAGAAACTTGCTTGTGAGCCTCCTTTCTTTGTGGAGGAGGAACGTCTGGCATGCCTTTGAAAGGGGCATTGTATGGAAATAAAATCTGTAACCGTGGTGAATGATATCCAACACCCATTTGTCTTGAGTAATTAAATCCCAATTTTCTTTGAAAAGAGACAGTCTTCCTCCCAAAGGAGCTGCCAGACGAGAATCTACTGGCAGCTGAAAAGACAGGTCATTGGGTCTGTTTACGAAAGGACTGACCCCTGCCCTCACCAGAAGTCTGAGCAGGTGAACTCCCTGTTCTAGGCCTAAAAGAACCTTGCGCCCTGCCCCTACCACGTGTAGACCTACCCCTAGACTGGGAATCATAAGCAGGATATGTCCACCCCTTAGCAGGCCAATTTCTACTAAACTTGGTGGCTGCACCTGCAAAAATCTTTAACAGTTTGCATAGACTTAGCTTTGTCTTCCATTTTCTTTAAAACTGCTTCCACAGGCGATCCAAACAACACATCAGACTGTAAAGGAGCATCCAAAATCCTTGTCTTAACATGCTCAGCTAAATTCTGATCCTTCAACCAGGCATGCCTGCGAAGAACAGAACTAGTAGCAGCCACCCTCGAGGAGGCCTGTACAGCATCAAAACCACATTGCAAAGAATGCTTACCCACTTGTTCAGACACATGAACCAAATCCAGCAACTCTTTACACTCAATACCTTCCGCCAAAGCATCCACCTTAGATTTTAATTGTGAAAGGAGATAATTCTGATATTTTAGCATGTGAAACTGACAATTCAACGCTCTCATGGCTAGAGTGGAAGAAGTATACACTTTCTTTCCCCACCTATCCAAAGCCCTTGCCTCTTTATCAGTGGGAACAGGATTTTTAACCACAGAGGCCTTAACACCTTTAGGCCCTTGAGAAATAGTTTCTGGGTCCGCCCTAGGACTCTTAAACAAATACTTATGAGCTTCGGGCACCCTATAATACCTATCAGGCTTAACAGGAGCAGGAGGCAAAGAGTCAGGTTCAGTGAAGCCTCTGCAAAAACATCTTCCACCACATTCAACACAGGAGGAATAGCTAAGGGCCTATGCTGGGGTAAAACAAGAATTCCCTAAGCCTTTTCCTGGAATCAGAGTAATCCTGGCCTTCCCATTTAAAGTGCTCCCTCATGGAATGCAGAGTCTCTGAAAATGAGAAATCCTCAGGAGGAGAAGCTGTAGGAGTGGAATCATCCACATCAGAATCAGAATAAGTAGGATACTCCTGCAAGTCTTCTGCAGAAGACTCTGAAGCCTCTGAACACTGTTCAAAACTATCAAACTCCGGTTCCACCCTAGGCCTCTTATCAGGCGGGGGCATAGAACCTCTAATCATAGTAATCAAATCTTCTGCCATTTTAAGCATATGTTTCTTAGGTACAGAACCCGAAATGCTAGGAGAAGCCCCCACTGAAGCTGAACTAGGCCTACCTCTCAAAGAAGTTTTGGCAACAGAGGGAGAGGCTCTAACTAACTTGGGAAGAGAGGGAAGAACAGTTACCTGAGAAGCCCCCTCAGCCTGGCCTACCTCCTGAGAAGGCACATCCTGTAACAGTAAAGTTTCTGCCTGAGACTCCATGGAAACTCCTGGCAAAACCTCTGGCTCCACTGAGCCTTCTAAAGAACCGACGTCCGGGACTGCCGGTTCATCAACCCTAGGCTTCGCTGTTTTGTCCTTGCGCTTCTTGGGCGAAGCGGGCCGGAGCATCCGTCGGCATTTTATAATTGCAACGCTTCCCAAACACTAACCTGGCACAGTCTAACCTCCTCTTAATAGTGCGTTTGTTAAACCTAGCACAAGAGCGGCAACCAACAACGTCGTGCTCAGGCCCTAAACAAGGTATACACAAGGTATGGTAATCCCTATGAGGTATCTGTTTCCCACAAGAAATACAGTTATTCACTTTTTCTGACATCCGGTTAAATACTGAGGCAAGAAAAAACCAAAATGTTCCCCAACGGGGTACTTAGCCAACTCTGTTTCGGTCTGAAACTCCGGTTTCGGAAATATTTCAGAACGCCAACCTGCACTCGCAAAACTGCTTCTGCATCGGACCATGCGGCAAAAAAGACTGAGGATATGACGTCGGTCATGCGCATTAGTACCCTGACGTACTGACGTCAGCCTAATGCGCCCTGACCGACGTCAGCCTTATACTCTGGTATTCGGGCCGACTGGACGCGGACTATACCCAATAGTAAGGACTGCAGCAATGGGGAACGAAGAACATCCACATTTGCAAAGTAGGTTTTCCAACTTGTTCAGCAGAATGCATTAAATCCTGTAAGTCTTTATTTTCCACACAGTCAGGAATCAACTATTTTCTGTTTAAGCAGTCCAATAACATGTTGCTGATATTTTAACATATGAAATTGGCAGTTTAAAGCTCTAATGGCCAAGGTTGCTGAAGTGTAAACCTTTTTACCCCATCTATCCAGCGCCCTGGAGTCTCTATCAGAAAGGGTAGGAGTTTTAGTAATAGAAGCCTTAATGCCCGTGGGTCCCGTGAAATAGTCTCTGGATCTGCAATAGGATTTTTGAAAAGAAATTTGTGGGACTCTGGGACCCTGTAGTATCTTGTCAGGTTTACTGAGAGCAGGAGGCAGGGAATCAGGGGCCAAACTTGATTCCAAGAAAGCATCATCAACAATGTCTACTACAGGAGGAATAGCCAAAGACCTATGCTGAGGTAGGAGAAGGAAATCCCTAAGCCTCTTTTTGAATCAGAAAATTCCTGGCTTTCCCAGTGAAAATGCTCCCTTAGAGTATATGTAAGGTTTCCCAAAAAGAAAAATCCTCAGGAGGGGAAGCAGAGGGAAGAGAGTCCTCTGCATCAGAATCCTCATAAGTAGGTAAGGACAAATCCAGGTCATCAGAAGAGTCAGAAAAAACAGAATCCTGATCAGAAGATTCATAGCCAAGCTCAGCCCTAGACCTCTTAGAAAGGCGAGGGTTGGCTACCCGATTATAGAATCCACCTTGTAGGTCCTTCAGAAAACAGAAAACACAAGGTTTGTTTTAAAAAAAAGGTTTTAATGCACAGTCCACAAACTGCATATACACATAAATGCACTTGTAGCACCAGCGTTTTCGTCTCTCCTCAAAGACTTCTTCAGATGACCTAGAATAAAATTATACCCTTTATATAATCCCTCACATATATGAATAAACCAATCACATTGTATAATAAAAAAATTTAAAAAAAATCACTTCCTTTAAGAAAACAGTGTTGTGTAAAACCTTAAATTACAGAGAGAAATAAACACTTACTTAAAAACATACTATTACATAAATACTTTAAAATTATTTATATATGTGAGGGATTATATAAAGGGTATAATTTTATTCTAGGTCATCTGATGAAGTCTTTATGAGGAGAGACGAAAACGCTGGTGCTACAAGTGCGTTTATGTGTATATAAAGTTTGTGGATTGTGCATTAAAACCTTTTTTTTTTTAAACAAACCTCGTATTTTCCGTTTTCTGAAGGACCTATAAGGTGGATTCTAGTTACAATTTTGGTGTTTCTGCTTCACATTTTTGTTTACTACCACTGATTATAGTTATTAGATCTTCAGCCATTTTTATCATTTGTTTTTTAGGCATAGAGGCTTGAGCATGTGGCCTGGGAGTCCGTTTTTTAGACATGGATCGAGATTTAGGCCTTAGTAATGAAGGAGGCGTCGAGACCCAGCCAAGGTAGAAGCATCCGTGGGTTCCATAGTTGAAGTATCTCGCGGCATACCAGACTCCGAATGGGTCTCAGTAGAGGCCTGCGAATCAGAGGTAGCGGGCATCAGAGGCTGCGAAAGCGCCTCACTGAGTACCGGCGAACTGGCGACTGGCTTAGGAGAAGCGTCGACAGTTTTGGACTTCGGTGGCCTGTGTCTTCGGTGGTATTTCTGAATAATTAAACTAAGAACTGAAATATTTAGAGGCAAAAATATACTGACGACGGACAGTGCACCAATTACAGCACAAAACCGACAGCAAGGTACGTCGTGGTCAGGTCCTAGGCAAGCAATACAGTACGAATGAAAATCTTTATGAGGTATTTGCTTTCCACAAGTAATGCAGTTATTAACCTTTACTGACATCGGTAAGGAGCAAGAAAAAAAAGTTTCCCCAACCAGGTACTTGGCTTTTAGTTGAAGACCTCTGTTCTGAAACTCGAAAACGAAAATTTCAGGAGTCGGCCGACCAGCACTTGCGAACTGCTTCTGCTTCGGGCACCGCAAGGCAAGAAAGACTGATGTAATGATGTCGGCTGCATGTTTTATACCCCCGACGACCTGACATCATGGAAGAAGGGAAAGCAACCAACGCAGGACCCAAGACTTTTTTAATCAGGCCGACTGAGGGCAACCTGCAAGCAGATTACCTAAATGTAATGACTGCAACAGTGAAACACGAAGAACATAAGAGTCTTCGGATTTCTGCGTCAGATGCTGTCTCTTCTTCCATGACGTCAGGTCATCAAGAGTGTAAAACATGTAGCCGATGCTATTACACCAGTTTTTCTTGCCCCAGATGTCAGGTGCCCCCACAATGGGGAGCAATTATATGTTATGGTACACCTCCATCAAAAAGCAAATACACCAGAAAAACTAAATATACCAAACAAGAAGGAAAGGTAGAGCCCAAAGTCAGGGGGCTAGAGGGAGGGTAACCAGGACTGCAACAGTGAATACACTCTAACATCTACATTTATGGTAAGTGTACACAACTGTACTATGTTCTTCATGTTTCACTGCTGCAGTCTTCACATTTGGGTTGATTCCCAAAGCTAAGAAAGGGAGGAGGAAGTTAAAGAGCATTAGGGTCGGCTATTAAGCCCTGCAAGACTGCAGTGGCAAAACCAGCACTGGATTTAGAAAAAAAATAGGCATGTGGCAATATTTGGTGATGGTATGTACAGAGTTCCAGGTAGCAGCTTCTAGGATGTCCATGGTAGGGACTCTGAAAAAGACTGCAGAGGTAGATGCAGCTCTGGTGGAATGTAATCTTGTCCCCTGTGGGGTAGGTTTTCCATGTTGCTTGTAGTAGAAATGAATGCTATGGGCAATCCATTTGGAAATGGTTTGCTTTGAAATGGCCTTTTTCTCTGCCCCTGCAGAAAAGCCAACAAGCAGCTGTTCAGATTTTCTGAGAGGCTTAGTCCTGTCTAAATAAAGTTGTCTGCGCACGTCCATAGAGTGCAGTATTCATTCCCCTTTGTTTTGTGGATTAGGGAAAAAAGTAGGTAGATGGACTGATTTAGGGCCACACTAGACACCACCTTGGACATAAAGGAAGGATTGGTCCTGAGGGAAGCCTTGTCCACATGGAAGATAATGAAGGGTTCCACTGCCATGAGGGCCTGTAATTCCGACACTCTTCTTGCTGAAGTGATGGCTAGGAGGAAGGCTGTTTTTCCAAGAAAGGAATTTCAATTCTGCTGTGGCAGCTGGCTCAAGGGGGGGGGGGGGGGTGAGCTATTCCAATACAAAGTTAAGGTCCTAGGCTGGAGTGGGAGCTCTCGGGGGGGAGGGGGGGGGGTGTCAAATTTTTGGCCCTTCTAAGGAATTGTTTTGGCAGTGGGCGAGAGAAGAGGGGTGGCTCAGTATTACAATGTGCTGAAATGGCATAGGCATGAATTTTAATTAACGAGAAGGATAGCCTTTGTGGAGCATTTCTGTTAAGTACTGAAGAATATGAGGTAAGCTGGACACCATTGTGCCCATCCCCAGAGTCTGGCTCCAGAAACAGTATCTTTTCCACTTTTCAGCATAGGATTTTCTAGTACTAGGCCTCCTTGCCTCCAGAATGACATCTAGCACCTGGACACTAAGGAATGCTAGAGGATAGCTTAAGGAATTAGCCAGGCTGCAAGGTTCAGGGTTTGAAGCTGAGGGTGCAAAATCTGGCCTGCCTGCCTGCTGGGACTGCAGGGAAAGGGTCTGAGGCAGGTGCCATGGTTGCAGCAGTGTCATACTGCGCAAGAGGGGGTACCAGTGCTGGCGTGGCCAGTCTGGTGCAATCAGTACTGTCCTTGGCTTGTCTTGTTAGATCTTTAGTAGAACCTTCGAGAGGAGAGGCAGAGGGGGAAGGCATAAACTGAGAGGCTTTCCCAGGTAAAGGACAGGACATCCACTTTCCAAGCTTGACTGTGGGGAATTCTTGTGCAGAATTTGTCCAATTGGTAGTTCTGAGGGGAGGCAAACAGGTCTACCTCTGGAGTCCCCCATTTGTTCCTCAAGAGACTGAATATTTTTGGTTATAGTTTCCATTTGTGTGGGTCCATGAGGTTTCTGCTTAAGTCGTCTGCCAGTGAACTTAGCTGGCCTGGCAGGAATTGAGCTTGTAGGTGCACTTGGTAGCTCAAGGCTGTGTTCCACACAGCCATGGCTAGTTTGCAGAGAGGGTACAAGTGGGTTCCCCACTACTTGTTTAAGTACCACATAACTGTGGTGTTGTCTCTCTTTACCAATAGTTGCCTTGGAAGAATACGGTCTTTGAAGGCTGTCAAGGAATTCTGTGCAGCTAACATTTCTTTTTGATTGATATGCAGGTGCATCTGTCTCGGGTTCCATTTGCCCTGAATACACTACCCTGCCAAGTGAGCCCCCCATGCATAGTCTGATGCGTCTGTTAGGGTTTGGGTGACAGGGGGTAGAGTGAAAGGGAGCCCCTTGTTGTGGTAGCAGGCCTCTACCCACCAAAGGAACTCTGTCTTTATACAAGGAATGATCGGAATCATTGATTCCAGGTCCAGAGAATGTTGACACCATAGGCTTTTTTAGACACCACTGGGGTTTCCTCATATGCAGTCTTGAATATGGAATTAGTAGAATGCAAGAGGCCATGAAACCTAGGGCTTGCAGAATTTTCCTTGCAGATAGCTGGGGTTTTGTGGCCAATAGTTTGAAGTAGGTTGTCAAATAAACTTGTTTCTCTGGAGTGAGGAATGCCATCTGGGAAGTTGTGTTCAAGCTTGCTCCCAGGAATACAATCTGTTGGCAGGGTACTAGGTGAGATTTCTTTTCGTTTATGGTGTACCCCAGTGAGGTTAGAAGTTTCTTTACGAATGCCAGGTGTTGTAATAGCAAGTCCTGGCTTTCTGCATGAATCAGCCAATCGTCTAAGTATGGGTATATTTGAATATTTCTCTGACTGCAAAATGCAATGGCTGGAGCTAGACACTTTGTGAATACCCTGGGTGCAGTAGATAAGCCAAAGGGAAGTGCAGAGAACTGATGGTGCATGGAGCCTGCCCTGAAGCGTAGGTATTTCCTGCAAGATTCGCTTACTGGAATGTGCAGGGGAATGTGCAGGTAAGCTTCCTTCAAGTCTAAGGTTGCCAGCCAGGCATCCTTGCCTAGCATAGGAAGAAGCTGGTGAAGTGTTAGCATTTTGAATTTTGGAATTACCAGAAAGGTGTTTAGCATAGAGAGGCCCAGGATAGGATGCCAGTTGTTGTCTTTTCTGGGTACCAGGAAAAGTCTTGAATAAAAACCTTGTCCCCTTTGTTCTGCTGGGACAGGCTGAATAGCCCTGATACTGAGAAGAGAGAGAACCTGCTGTTGGGCCTCCTCCCATTGATTTGGGGGTAGGTATGGCCAAATGTTTAGGTTGGTAGTGTGTAGAAGTGGAATCTGTATCCTTGGGAAACTATGTTCAAAACCCATTTGTCCTGGGTAATGGAGTTCCCAGTTTTTAGCATGCAGGGCAAGCTTTCCTCCTAAGGGAGCAGGTAGCTGAGCAGGGCTTGGAAGGGTTAGGGTTAAGTCACTGTGCCATTTTTCCGTAGGGGGGTGGCTTACTACTCCCTGCTTTGGAAGTGGGAGCCCCCCCACTGCTTAGGTCTGTGCGCAGCCTGAGACTGTAACCTAGGTGGTCTGCTGTTCCTGGGTTTGGACTGAGAAGGCCTGGAAGAGACTGGAAAGAGACTGGAAAGGACCAATTCCTTGAAGGGCAATGCCTACTAAATCTGGTAGGCTGTACTTGTAGGAAATCGTTAACAGTTTGCATAGGTTTAGCTTTTTC
Source organism: Protopterus annectens (assembly GCF_019279795.1). NCBI lineage: Eukaryota > Metazoa > Chordata > Ceratodontiformes > Protopteridae > Protopterus > Protopterus annectens. The sequence goes on along the minus strand of NC_056744.1, from coordinate 1,444,957,047 downwards.
TTCCATCCTTTTGAAGATGACTTCTGCTTTGTTGCCAAAAAGGCAGTCTTGGCTTAAGGAAGCATCCAGTAAATTTAGTTTTAACATGATTTGGCAAGTTTTGTTCCTTAAGCCAAGCATGCCTTCCAAGTGCAGACCCAGTGACAGCAGCCCTGCAAGATGCTTCTAAAGGGTTAAAACCACATTGCAAAGTATGTTTACCAACTTGTTCTGCAGAATGCATTAAATCCTGCAATTCTTTGTGTTCAGCACAGTCAGGAACCAACATCATTTTCTGTTTAAGTAATCCCATAATATGCTGCTGATACTTTAACATATGAAACTGGCAATTTAAAGCCGTAACGGCCAAAGTAGCAGAAGTGTATACCTTCTTATCCCAGTCGTCCAGGGCTCTAGAATCTCTATCAAAAGGGGTAGGATTTTTGGCAGCAGTAGCCTTAATGCCTTTTGGTCCTTGGGAAATGGTCTCTGGATCCACTGAAGGATTCTTGAAGAGGAAAGTACAGTTGTGTACACCTACCATAAATGTAGATGTTAGAGTGTCTTCACTGTTGCAGTCATAACTGTAGGGTGCTCCTGCCGGCAGGCAGCCCGAGGTCGGCCAGAATCCCAAAGTCTGGGTCCGGCGTCGGCTGTACAAGCTAGTACCCTGACGTCAGTACGCTTTGGTACATAGCCCTCAGCCGACGCCATCTTCTCCAGCCTTTCTTGCCCTAGATGTCAGAAGTCCCCAACAAAACAAAAATGAATCCAACAAGGAAACACAAATACACCACAAAAAAGGAAAAGGGAGAAAAAAGAGGGGATAGGAGGGAGGGAAAAGTACAGTTTTGTACCTACCATAAATGTAGATGTCCGAGAGGAATGCATCTGCAGTCCTTACAAATGGGTTGTCCTGTCGTCAGGCAGCCCTTCGGTCGGCCGGATTCCAAAGTCTGGGTCTGGCTTCGGCTGGTGTTGCACTTCACCCGACGTCATTGCGGCAGTTATTCGGGTATAAAGGCATCAGCCGACGCCATTTTCCTCAGTGTTTCTTGCCTCAGATGCCAGGTGCCCTCTTGGTAGGCTAAATTTGCATAAATGCCAAAGTTTCCAAATAGTAGAGAGCAAACACACAAAATAAACATGTATGTACATATATACAAACAAATACACCATAATAGATCCCCCCCAAGCTAGCTGAAGATTGGTAAGTACCCTAGGAGTACCTCAGAGGGGAAGGAGGGAGGGTAATCCTGACTGCAGATGCATTCCTCTCGGACATCTACATTTATGGTAGGTACAAAACTGTACTATGTCCTTCATGGATGCATCTGCAGTCCTTACAAATGGGTAGAATACCATAGCTAAACTAGGGGAGGAGGAAATGAGAATAGATTATGGTGTAGTCAGGATCCCTTGCAAAACAGCAGTGGCAAAGCCAGCATGGGCTCTAGAGTATAGAGGTAAGTTATAATGCTAGGTCCAAGTAGCAGCCTCTATAATGTCCTTGGTAGCCACTCCTCGTAAGAAAGCTGTGGTAGTGGCTGTGGCCCTTGTGGAGTGAGGCCTGATGTTCTCTGGAGTTTTCTTTCCATGGTAGGAGTAACAAAGTCTAATGCAATTTCCTATCCATTTGGAGATTGTCTGTTTAGAAATTGGTTTTCCTTCTTTTCCTGTTGCATAAGCTACCAGAAGCTGGTCAGTTTTTCTATTGTTTTTTGTCCTGTCCAGGTAGTAGCGTAATTGCCTGTGTACATCCAAGGTATGTAAGAGCTTTTCTCCCCTGTTCTGTGGATTGGGGAAGAATGTAGGAAGGTGGATAGCCTGATTTAAAGAGACTCTGGATACCACCTTAGGCATAAATGTAGGATTTGTTCTCATGGACACTATCTTGATGGAAGATCAGGAAGGGTTGTACTGCCATTAATGCTTGTAGTTCAGAGACCCTTCTTGCTGAAGTTATTGCCAGCAGGAAGGCAGTCTCAGGATAAGTATTGTAAGACTGCTGTAGCTGCTGGCTCGAAAGGAGGTAGAGTCAGTTTTTCTAGCACAAAGTTCAAGTCCCATGCTGGCAATGGAGGTTTCCTGGGAGGTTTTACATTTTTAATTCCCCTCAGAAACTGTCTGAGCAGAGGATGCGAGAAGACAGGAGGATCCAAGCTGTATTGTGCTGAAATAGCTGATGCATGTATCTTGATGGAGGAATAGGACAGGCCTGTGTGGTAGATCTCCGCCAAGTACTCCAGGATGTTGGCTATGTTCACCAGTGTCACATCTTGCCCCTTTGCAGCACTCCAGATGAGATATCTTTTCCATTTTGCTGCATAATTCTTTCTTGTTGAAGGTCTACGAGCCTCCAGGATTATGTCCTTAACCCTTTGGGATAAATTTGGGTTAATTCCTGTTATGTAATGTTCCAGGCAGTTAGCTGCAGAGTTTTTAGGTTTGGATGCAGAATGTTGTAGTTGTTCTGTGTCAGCAGTAATGGGATCAGGGGCAGTTTCCATATTTGTTCCCGGGACATGCTCCTCAGCAGTGGGTACCAATGTTGTCTTGGCCAGTCTGGGGCTATCAGAATGATCCTCGGACGTTCCTCTTTGATCTTGAGAAGCACCTTGTGCATCAAAGAAAGTGGTGGGAATGCGTATGCTGTCAGGCTTTTCCAACTGAAGGATAGGGAGTCCACCTTCCAAGCAAGTGGGTGGTAAGTCCTTGTGCAGAATTTCTTCAACTGGTGATTGCATGGGGATGCAAACAAGTCTATTTTTGGTAATCCCCATTCTCTTGTGATGGCTTTGAAGATGTCCGGATGCAGCATCCATTCGTGGGCATCTGTTGTAGTTCTGCTTAATATGTCTGCTAGAATGTTTTCCTTCCCTGGTACATAAATTGCCTGTAACTGAAGGTTGTAGCTCAGAGCCACATCCCATAGGTCTAGTGCCAGCCGGCATAGGGGGTATGAGTGTGTGCCTCCCTGTTTGTTGATGTACCACATAACTGTGGTGTTGTCTGTCCTTATCAACAGCTGGCCTTCGTGGAGATGAGGTTTGAATGCCTGGATTGCCAATTTTACTGCCATCATTTCTTTTAGATTTATGTGCAGATGCAGTTGGTCTTGAGTCCATAGGCCTTGAATGCACTTGTCCATCATGTGTGCCCCCCAACCGAGGTCTGAGGCATCTGTCGTGATAGTTTGTCTTGGTTGACTTTTGCAGAAGGGCAGTCCTGTGTTTGATTGACAGGCCTGAGCCCACCATAAGAACTCTTGCTTCAGGCATGGGATCATTGGAATTTTGGTTTCCAGGCTGTGCTTGTGCTGAGACCATAAATTCTTTAGGTACCACTGTAGCTTTCTCATATGAAGCCTGGCATGAGGGACCAGAATTATGCAGGATGCCATGAAGCCTAGAGCTTGTAGCACTTTTCTTGCAGTTAGATGGCTCTGCTTTGTTAATGCCAAGAAATAGAGAGGAAGTTGCTCTTTCTTTTCTGCAGTTAGAAATGCCATTTGTTTTGATGTGTCTGCACCCAGAAAGGTTATTATTTGGGATGGAATCAGCCTTGACTTTTTTGTATTGACTGTGTATCCCAGGGCTTGTAGCAGGTAGATGACTCTTTGTAAGTCTTCTGTTAATTTGTTTTTGTTGTCCGCTTGTATCAGGCAGTCGTCCAGGTAGGGATAGATTTGAATTCCCTGAAGTCTGCAATGAGCGATTACTGATGCCAGGCATTTCGTGAACACTCTGGGCGCAGTAGATAAGCCAAAGGGCAATGCTGAGAATTGATAATGCTCTGATCCTGCAAGAAATCTGAGGTATCTTCTGCAAATTGGTCTTATGGGGACGTGCCGGTATGCCTCCTTGAGATCTAGAGTTACCAGCCAAGACCCCTTGCCCAGCATGGGAAGAAGCTGCTGTAAGGTCAGCATTTTGAATTTTGGAACAATGAGGAATGTGTTTAGAGCGGACAGATCTAGAATAGGCCTCCATTTGTTTTCTTTTCTTGGTACCAGGAAGAGCCTGGAGTAAAATCCCTTCCCTTGCTCCATAAATGGTACCTTTTCCACAGCACGCATTCTTAATAATTGAGATATTTGTTTTAGAGCTTCTGCCCTTTGAGAAGGTGGTAGGTTTGGCATTCCTCTCTTTCCTGGTAGTGTATGGAAATGGAACCTGTAACCTTTGTCTATAGTCTGCAAAATCCATTTTTCTCTTGCAATGCAGTGCCAGTTTCTTGAAAATAATGTTAGCTTTCCGCCCAAGGGTGCTTCTAGTTGTTCCCTGGTAGGCGGTGCCACCGCCAAGTCACTGTGATTAAGTTGTTGTAGTGGTGGTGGCTGTATCTGTGCCTCGTTGGTTGTTACCCTGCCACTGGCGACCCCTGTAGGCACCCCTGGATTGGTTTCTGCCTCTAGAGCCTATTCCTGCCTCTTTGTGCCTTAGAGGAGTCCGGAAAGGACCAATTCTTGGAGGGCCAATTCCTGCTAAACCTTGGAGGTTGAACTTTAAGAAATCTTTTACTGTTTGCACAGATTTTGCTTTCTCTTCCATCTTTTTCAGAACCTGCTGTGCGGGGGCACCAAATAAATTGACCTTGTCCATAGGTGCATCCAAAAGCTTAGATTTGACAAGGTCTGGTAATGCCTGCTCTTTCAACCATGCATGCCTCCTGATAACTGTGCCAGTCATGGCTGATCTAAAGGAAGCCTCCAGTGCATCATAGCCACATTTTAAAGAATGGTTACTAACCTGCTGTAGGTTATGTAACATTTCTTGAACATACTTTTTATCTAAAGATTCTTCAGAGGACAGCTTTTTAGTCAACTGGTCAAGCATAAACTCTTGATATTGAATCATATGAAATTGGCAGTTCAAAGCTCTAGCTGACAAAGTAGCAGAGGTGTAAACTTTTTTACCCCATCTCTCTAAGGACCTGGATTCCCTGTCAGAGGGGAGGGGTTTTTTAGAAGAAGTAGCTGCTACAGCTTTGGGGCCCTGGGAGAAAGTCTCTGGATCTGCAAAGGGGGCCTTATATAAGTGGTGATGAGTGTCCGGGACCCTGTAGTACCTATCTGGTTTAGCAGGAGCCGGAGGTAAAGTATCAGGAGTAGTGCAAGCATCATTAAATGCATCATCAACAACAGATAAAACTGGAGGAATAGCTAAAGGCCTATGCTGTGGTAAGTGTAGAAAGGTCCTAAGCCTTTTTCTAGAGTCTGAGAAATCTTGGCCCTGCCACTGAAATTGTTCCCTCATAGCATGCAAGGTTTCCCCAAAGGAAAATTCCTCAGGAGGAGAGGCTGAAGGGATGGACTCCTCAGCATCAGAGTCTTCGTAAGGAGAATAAGAAGCCTCAGGAGGGTCTGTATGGTCTGAATCATCAGAAGAATCATCTGTGGCTACTGGCTCAGGGGGCTCTGCTCTAGGCCTCTTTTCTGGAGGAGGGAGAGAGGCCCTGTCTGGATGAGGCTGGGATCCACGAATTAAAGTGATGAGATCCTGTGCCAAAGAAAGCATATGGGAGCTGGTACTGGGCCTGTGAGAGGGGGGCTTGGCAGGCACAGGTTTGGAAGTTTTGGCTGCTTTAGCCCTGGCAAAGGCCTTAATGGACATAGCTGGAGGAGGCCTAGCAGCTCCACGTGCAGGGGTAGAAATATCTAGTGGAATGGTGTCTGATAAATCCTGTGAAATCGCAACAGAAGGCTGGATTTCAGAAGCCGTTTCTACCAGTATAGAAGAGGCCTCGGTAGAAGGCAAGTTATCGGCTGAAGAAAGAACCGCTTGCTCGGTTTCTGCCGAAACCGAGACACTCATGGATTGCTTAACCGCGGTTTCAGCCGAAACCGCGAGTGTCGGTCCTTTTCTTTGCGTTTTTTGGTTATTTGCATAGTCGGAGGATCCGATGGCATAATGTAGGCAAAACCGGAGCCGAAAATCTGTTCAGCAAAGTCCGAGCGACGTCTAAGCGTCCGTCGGTCAAAAGAAGCACAGGCTAGACAAGCTGCTACGTCGTGGTCTGGGCCTAAACAATGTATGCAATAGGAGTGGAAATCTTTATGAGGTATTTGTTTCCCACAAGATAAACAGTTAACTTTCTCTGACATCGGCTGAGGCAAGAAAGAGTCCCCAACGGGGTACTTAGCTTTATAGAAGTCTTCGAAGTAGTATTCGGTAGTAGTAATCTCTGGATCTGACCGACCGGCACTTGCGAACAGCTTCTGCTTCGGGCGCCACGCGGCAAGAAAGACTGGGGAAAATGGCGTCGGCTGATGCCTTTATACCCGAATAACTGCCGCAATGACGTCGGGTGAAGTGCGACACCAGCCGAAGCCAGACCCAGACTTTGGAATCCGGCCGACCGAAGGGCTGCCTGACGACAGGACAACCCATTTGCAAGGACTGCAGATGCATCCTTGAAGGACATCCCCGACTGCAACAGTGAAGACACTCGAACATCTACATTTATGGTAGGTGTACACAACTGTACTATGTTCTTCGTGTTTCACTGTTGCAGTCATAACTGTAGGGTGGAATCCCAAAGCAGTGTAAAAGGGGAGGAGGCTTTAGATAGAAGAAGGGGAGGCAAGAATACCCTGCAAGACAGCAGAGGCAAAGCCTGCCCTGGTCTTAGAAAACAGGGGGAGATTGTAGTGCTTGGAAAAAGTATGCACAGAACTCCAAGTGGCAGCTTCCAAGATATCCTTGGTAGGGACTCCTCTGAGGAAAGCTGTAGAAGTGGCAGCTGCTCTAGTAGAATGACTTCTAATGGTACCTGGAAACTGTTTCCCATGATGAGTGTAACAAAATCTGATTCCATAAGCAATCCATTTGGAAATAGTTTGTTTAGAAATAGGTTTTCCAAGAGAACTGGAGGCAAAAGAAACAAACAATTGATTAGACTTTCTGAACTCTTTAGTCTTGTCCAGGTAAAATCGTAACTGTCTGTGCACATCTAATGAATGCAAAATCCTTTCCCCTTTATTTTGAGGATTTGGAAAGAAAGTAGGAAGGTGAATTGTCTGATTTAAAGCCACTTTTGAAATCACCTTAGGCATGAAAGTAGGATTGGTCCTCAAGGATACTCTGTCCTGATGGAAAATAAGGTATGGTTCCACAGCCATGAGAGCTTGCAACTCTGAGACCCTTCTGGCAGAGGTCAATGCTAATAAAAGAACAGTCTTCCAAGATAAAAACTTAATATCTGAAGATGCAGCAGGCTCAAAAGGAGGCAAAGTAAGTTTTTCTAAAACATAATTAAGATCCCAGGCAGGGACAGGAGGGGTCCTGGGAGGCCGCAAATTTTTTGCCCCTCTCAAGAATTGCTTCACCAAAGGATGAGAAAAAACAGGAGGATCAGAACTGAAATGCGCAGAAATAGCAGAAATGGAAGAAAAGGAAAGTCCTTTAGATAAAAGTTCCGAAAGGTAAAGCAAAATAGAAGAGAGATCAGGTAAAAGAGGATCCGAGCCTCGGTCCTGCATCCAAATACAAAACCTCTTCCATTTAGAGGCATAGGATTTCCTAGTGCTAGGCAGTCTAGCTTCCAAAAGAACATCCAAAACTTGTTTGGGAAGACTAGAGGAAATCAAATTCCTTTGAAGAGCCAAGCTGCCAGGCAAAGGGTCTTGAGGTTGGAATGTAGTAACTGACCCTGATGCTGGGACAAAAGCGAAGGGTTCAGAGGGAGAATCCAAGGAGGCCCCAAGAACAGGTGCTTTAAAGTTGGATACCAAAACTGTCGAGGCCAATTTGGAGCAATCAAGATGAGGAACTTGGGCTTGTCCTGTTTTATCTTCAGTAATACCAGAGGTAGTAGAGGAAGAGGAGGGAAGGCATATGCTGAAAGGCTTCTCCAGCTGAAGGACAGGGCATCCACTCTCCAAGCTGTTTTGTGGAAGGACCTGGTGCAAAAGCGAGGCACCTGATTGAGATGGGATGCAAACAGATCTATCTGGGGACATCCCCAAACTGCAGTAATCCTGTTGAATAAGTTGGTGTCCAGCATCCATTCGTGAGGATCTGAAATGTTTCTGCTCAGGCTGTCTGCTAAGAGATTCTGTTTCCCTGGAATGAATTGAGCCTGGAGATGTAGATTCAAATTTAGAGCTGTGTCCCATAAAGCCATAGCTAGTCTGCAAAGGGGGTACGAATGAGAACCCCCTGCTTGTTGATGTACCACATGACCGTGGTGTTGTCTGTCGAATTAGCAGAGGCCCTGGTTGCAAAAGGTTCTTGAAGGCTAGAAGGGCATTTTGAACTGCCAACATTTCCTTCAGATTGATGTGCCAGTGAAGATGGTCCTTTGTCCAGGTTCCCTGCTGGCAATTGTCTAGAAAGTGTGCTCCCCAAGCATAATCCGAGGCGTCCGTGGTTAGGATTTGAGTAGGTTGAGGAAGGCGAAAAGGCTTTCCTTCGTTTAAAGTGCATACCCTGGACCACCAGAGGAACTCCCTCTGAAGGCAGGGGATCAGAGGAATCAGAATATCCAGATCGTGGTAATGCTGTGACCATACAATTTTCAGATACCATTGAAGCTTTCTCATGTGAAGCCTTGCGTTTGGAATCAACAGAATGCAGGAAGCCATGTAGCCCAGAGCCTGCAGGAATTTCCTTGCAGTGAGCTGAGATAGAGTTGCTAAGGTGTTGAAAGTAGAAGCCAGCTGAGTTTGTTATTCTGGAGTGAGGAAGGCCCTTTGTAAGGTTGTATTTAAGAGGGCTCCCAAGAATACCATTTGTTGAGAAGGGATCAAAAGTGACTTTTTTGTGTTCACTGAGAATCCCAGTAGGAGGAGAAGACGTTGAACAAAGTCCAGATGTTGAAGCAGAAGATCTTTGCTGTCTGCCTGAATAAGGCAGTCGTCCAAATAGGGGTAAATCTGGATCCCCTGAAGTCTGCAGTAAGCCACTACTGGTGCCAGGCACTTGGTAAAGACTCTGGGCGCAGTAGATAAACCAAAGGGCAGTACAGAGAATTGAAAGTGCCTCGAACCTGCCTTGAACCTGAGGAATTTCCTGCGCTCTTGCCTGATGGGAATATGTAAATAGGCTTCCTTTAAGTCCAATGTCACCATCCAGGCGTCCTGAGAGAGCATTGGAATTAGTTGCTGCAGAGTAAGCATCTTGAATTTTGGAATGTCCAAAAGGTGTTTAACACAGAAAGGTCAGAATAGGTCTCCATGAGTTTTGTTTTCTGGGAACCAGAAACAGTCTTGAATAAAAACTTTTCCCATCTCCGAGAGTGGAACAGGCTCTATGGCTCTCATGGCCAGAAGAGCATCCACTTGAGTTAAGGCCTCTGACCATTGATGTTTTGGCAGATCTGGCCAACCGTGAGCCCTTGGCAAAGTGTGAAAGTGGAATTTGTAACCTTTTAAAATCACGTCCAATACCCATCTGTCCTGGGTATCTGAGTCCAATTTCTGTAAAAAAGAGACAGTTTTCCTCCGAGAGGGGCATCCAGGTGAAGGGGTCCTGTAGCCCAACCGAGAGAGTCATTGAGTTTGCTTTCTTTGAGATTGGGATCTGTCTTCTCCCCTTCTAGGTGAAGAAGCAGTCCATTGTCTAGATCTGTAAGAGGCCTGACCTTGACCACGACCTCTGGAGCGCCTATATCTTCCCCTTTGAGGCCTGTCAGACGTAAGAAAGGACCAATTTTTACAGGGCCAATTCCTGGAAAATCTAGGAGGCTGAACTTGCAAGAAATCTTTTACAGTCTGCATAGACTTTGCCTTTTCTTCCATCTTTTTAATAACTTCCTCAGCCTTGGATCCAAAGAGAACATCATGTTGAACAGGGGCATCTAATAACTTAGCCTTAACCTGTTCAGGTAAACTTTGTTCACGAAGCCAGGCATGTCTCCTGATAACAGTACCAGAGGCTGCAGCCCTGCAAGAAGCATCCAAAGCATCAAAACCACAATGTAAACTATGCTTGTTCACTTGTTCAGTAGCATGCAAGACATCCCGAAGTTCCTTATCCTCTGCACAAGCAGGAAGGGAAGCAAGCTTTTGCTTTAAAACAGACAAAAGAAATTGCTGATACTTAAACATATGAAACTGGCAATTTAAAGCCCTTACAGACAGGGTAGCAGAAGTATATACCTTTTTTCCCCACCTGTCTAAAGCACGAGAATCCTTCTCAGAGGGAATAGGATTTTTAGAAGTAGCAACCTTAGCAGCCTTAGAGCCCTGAGAAATAGTTTCAGGATCCATGAAGGGTTTTAAATAAAAATAAATGAGAGTCAGGAACCCTATAAAATCTATCAGGCTTAGAAGGAGCAGGAGGCATGGAATCAGGATTCAAATTAGCCTCAGAAAAGCATCATCTACAATGTCCAAAACAGGAGGGATAGCTAAAGGCCTATGCTGAGGAAGAAGAAATTCCCTAAGCCTCTTCTTGGAAGCAGAATACTCCTGTCCTTCCCAATGAAAATGTTCCCTCATCTCATGCAAGGTTTCCCCAAAGAAATCCTCAGGCGAGAGGCCGAGGGTAAAGAGTCCTCAGCATCCGAATCCTCATAAGGAGGAAAGGAATAGTCCTGATCTGAGGAAGAAACAGAAGATACAGAAGCCTGGTCAGAGGAATCCAGAGTAACATCCTGTCGAGGCCTTTTCTCAGGAGGGGGGTGAGAACCCCTAATCATTGTAAGCAAATCTTCAGCCATCTTTAATAATTGCTTTTGTGTCTTGGGAGTGGATTCAGAAGCAGCTTGAGCAGGAACTTTAGACTTAACAGGAGTCTTTGTCTTTGCCTTTGAAATAGTGATGTGAGTAGGCCTGAAAACCCCCTCAGAAGCCGGTACCTGCACAGCGGTTCCGGACCCATCTGAAGGAGCGACGTCCGAAGGTCCTGCAGCAGTTAAAATAGTGGGCCTTGATGGCTCCCCATGGGAGTCCGTATCGGCCATCGGTTCAGAAGTGGCGGACGACAGGGGCTGCAAAAGCGCCTCACTGACGACAGCCGAACCGGACGCTGGCTCCAGCTGCAACTAGTCCTGCTTGGACCTCGGAGGCCTGTCTTTGCGCTTCTTTTGAACTCCGGTAGTGTCCGACGACATTCTATAATTGAAGCGTCTGCCAAAATAATTTAAAGCCCAATCGTACCTGCGCTTGATAGTACAAGAGTTGAACCTGGCAAAGAACCGACAACAAGAAACGTCGTGGTCAGGGCCTAAGCAAGGTAGACAGTAAGAGTGGAAATCTTTATGAGGTATTTGTTTCCCACACGCTATACAATTATTAACTTTTTCTGACATCGGAGGAACAAGAAAAGATTCTAGCGGGTACTTAGCTTTGAGAAGAGAAGTAAGAACTTCGGACCGACAACAACAAAATACGCTGTTCGAAAATCGCCAACCAATGACTTGCGAGCTGCTTTCCACCGCACGGCAAGAAAGACTGGAGAAGATGGCGTCGGCTGAGGGCTATGTACCAAAGCATACTGACGTCAGGGTACTAGCTTGTACAGCCGACGCCGGACCCAGACTTTGGGATTCTGGCCGACCTCGGGCTGCCTGCCGGCAGGAGCACCCTACAGTTATGACTGCAACAGTGAAACACGAAGAACATCTTGAGAGAGAGTCAGGTACTCTGTAATACCCGCCAGGTTTTCTGGGAGCTAGAGGTAAAGTGTCTGGGGTAAGGCTAGATTCCAAGAAAGCATCATCTACAATGTCCAGAACAGGAGGGATAGCTAGAGGCCTGTGTTGGGGAAGGAGTAAGAATTCGCTAAGCCTCTTTTTGGACTCAGGAGTAATCATGGCTTTCCCAGCGGAAATGCTCCCCAAGAGTATGCAAGGTTTCACTGAAGGAAAAATCTTATGGAGGGGAAGCAGAGGGAATGGAATCCTCTCCATTAGAATCCTCATAAGTAGATAAGGGCAAATCCTGGTAATCAGGAGGAGCAAAAATATCAGATTCCTGATCAGAAGAATCAGTAAGAAATTCAGTTCTAGGTCTCTTAGAGGGGGAAGGCTGGCTTCCCCTAATTAAGGTAATAAGGTCTTTCAGCCATTCTAAGCATTTGTTTTTGAGGCATATGGGCCTGAGCTCGTGGTTTGGTCGGTTTTCTAGGCATAGTGCGAGTGTTAAGCCTGAGGGATTCGGAACATCTCGATGGAAACGATGACGACGGTTTAAAATGCAAGTCTGTAGGCCTGAATACACCCTCAGAAGCCGGTGCCTGCACAGCGGCTCCGGACCCATCCAAGGTAGAGACACCCAGAGGTTCCATAGTCGAAGAAGCATCTCACGGCATACCAGACTCCGAATGGGTCTCAGTAGAAGCCTGCGAATCTGAAGTAGCGGGTATCAGGGGATGCGAAAGCACCTCACTGAGTACCAGCAGACTGGCGACTAGCTTAACGGAGGCATCGTCGGCAGTTTTGGACCTATGCGGTCTCTGTCTTTATCCTTACGTTTTTTTCAGAATATCGGTAGTCGGATGGCTTAACAAAGCCATTTTGGAGTATTGACACCGAATATGAAAGTAATTGGCTGCAAAAATAGCCCGACGACGAATAGCTGGGGGACTGAGTAAGGCACAAATCTGACAGAGAGGGACGTTGTGGTCTGGACCTAAACAGGGGATGCAGTATGAATGAAAATGTCTATGAGGTATTTGCTTTGCACAGGTAAGAAAAGAAGTTATGTACTCTCCATAACGTTCCATCTGAGTAGATACTTCATTTGTCTGCAACCTGTGGGTGTCGGATCCGACCTAGGATCCGATCCAGCAGCTTTCCAAGCTCCAAGATCCGAGCTCCTCCCCCTACCCATAATCCCCTATTACTAACCACATTACCTCAGATCGTTTTTTTTGCCTCACCAACTTGAGACAGAAACGAACTCAGAGTGATCAGAAAATTCCCGACAGGTTCGGGGGATGGCGGGGGGTCGGTTGCAGACAAATTAAGTATCTACTCAGATGGAACGTTATGGTGAGTACATAACTTCTTTATCTGAAGTAGTTACTTCATTTGATCTGCAACCTGTGGGACAGAGTCCCCAGCTAACCTACAAGAACCTGGGTGGTCCTTACGGAAGGATATTCCGAAGCACCACAGAGCCAAAAGAAGCCCTACTCCTGGAAATCATATCCAGCTTGTAATGAGAAATGAACGTATGAGATGAGGACCAGGTAGCTGCTGAACATATATCGTCTACTGGAACCCTACACCAAAAGGCTGTTGAGGTAGCTACAGATCTTGTGGAATGAGCACGGATGCCAACCGGAGTTGGCTTGCCAGATGAAGTGTATCCCTGCATAATGCACTGACAGATCCAATTTGCTACAGTCACTTTAGCAATTGCCTTGCCCATGGCTGACTTTGCATAAGAAACAAACAACTGGTCCGACTTGCGAAACTCTCTAGTCCTGTACAAGTAAAAACGCAGTTGTCTGTGTACATCCAATTTGTGCAACGTGTATTCACCTTTGTTATGAAAATTTGGGAAAAATACAGGAAGATTTATTGACTGATTAATATTTGATTCTGTAGCCACCTTAGGCAAGAAAGACGGATTAGTCCTGAGGGACACTCTATCCTTTTGAAAGATAAGGTACGGAAGTTTGATACAGAGCTTGCAATTCTGAAACCCTCTTGGCTGAAGTAATAGCCACCAAGAAAGCCATTTTCCAAGATAAGAACTTCAATGGAACAGAGGCCGCAGGCTCGAAAGGTGGTCTCGTCAAGGCTTGCAAGACCAGTGAGAGATCCCACGGGGGAACCACAGTCTTTACAGGTGGTTTCAAAAGAAAAACGCCTCTTAAGAAGGTTTTGCACAACTTTGTAGATGCTAAGGAGCCTATGCCGTCCCCCACATGAAAATGGGAGATGGCCGCCAGCTGCACCTTAACCGTGGAGGCACTTGCTCCCTGCCTAAAAAGCAGGGAAAGAAAGTCCAGAATAGTCGGAATAGGGACAGTAAATGGGTCCAAGTCTTTGTCTTTGGCCCAGATGGAGAAACGTTTCCATTTACTGTTGTAAAGTTTTCTGGTAAACTGTTTATGAGCCGCCACCAGAATGGCCTTAACGGGGATGAGATACCGGGAGTCCTAGCCATTAATGGAACTGGATCAACCAAGCAGCAAGTTTGAGATTGACCAGGTTCGGGGTGGGGTATCCCGCTGGATGCGAGATTAGGTCTGGACTGGGATCCAGAATCCACGGAGGAGCCATACTGTGAGACCGCAGAAAGGGGAACCAGATCTGTCGAGGCCAGAAGGGGGCTATGAGGATAACTCTGCTCCCCAACAGACAGGCTTTCTGGATGAATTTCATCATGAGTGGGAGGGGGGATAAGCATAAAGGAGTGCGGGGGGCCAAGCATGGACTAGAGCGTCTCTGGGGGGAACTATCGCGAAGTACTCACTGCATTTTGTGTTTAAAGGAGAAGCGAAAAGATCGCAGCGAGGCTGACCCCATTTGTGGAAGATCTGCTTCGCAACAGACGGATTCAGAGACTACTCGTATGCAGTGAGGAGCATCCGACTTAGCTTGTCCGCTAATATGTTGGACCGTCCCGGAATGTGCGTTGCTATCAGAAAGCGGTTGGTGGAAATCGCCCATTCCCACACTCTCATGGCTTCTCGACACATGGGATAAGATCTGGTCCCTCCTTGTTTGTTTATATACCAGACTAATGGCATGTTGCCCGTCTGGATTGCAATAGTCCCCAGGGGAAGAAGGTCGTGGAGAGCTTGCAATGCCAAAAGCACCGCCCTTATCTCTAGGACATTGATATACAATGCGGTCTCTAGGGAAGTCCACGTGCCTTGAATGGATCTGCCTGAACAATGCCCCCCCCCCACCCGAGGCGAGAAGCGTCCGTGGTCAACGTGGCTTCGACCGGGGGGATCACAAAGGGCCTCCCTTCTCTGAGCTCCAGCGCATGTAACCACCACAGAAGGGAGTCCCTGCACACCCTGCTCAGGGGTACTGGCGTGCTTAACGGGTGGATCAACAGGGACCATTGGACTTGAAGGGTCCATTGTAATATGCGCATTCGCAGATGGGTATGAAGAGAGAGACCGATCGCTGCTGACATACACCCCAGTGCCCTCAGGACCAACTCCGCCGGAGGAGCAGGGCTCCGAAGAAGGGCCAACACCTGATACGACAAGCTGTTCAGCCTGACTGACGTTAGAACAACTCGGGAGATTCGTGTATCTAACCTGGCCCCTATGAATTCTAGGGCTTGAGTGGGGCACAGGCAGGATTTCGGCTCGTTCACTGAGATGCCTAGGTTGTGGGCCAGAGACAGAGCATAATCTCTCGCCACACAGAGCTGATGCCTGTTGGTCGCAGTGGAGGAGCCAGTCGTCTAGGTAGGGGAAGACCTGAATGCCCTGAAGTCTCAGGTGGGCTGCAACCACTGCCATGACCTTGGTGAACACTCTGGGGGCTAAGGTGAGGCCGAATGAAAGAACCCTGAATTGATAATGACTGGCTCCGAGCCGGAAGTGGAGAAACCTCCTGGATAGTCTGTCCATCAAGATGTGGTAATACGCATCCTTGAGGTCTAACGAGCACATCCAGTCGTTCTCCCGCAGAAGGGGGAGAATTGATTGAAGAGTGACCATCCGGAACTTTTCCTTGGGTATGAACAGGTTCAGAGCGGAAAGGTCCAAGATGGGTCTGAGGTCCCCCGTTTTCTTTGGCACCAAAAAGAACCTGCAGTAATAACCCAATCCGGAATGATCTGGGAGGACGGGCTGGATGGCTCTTTTTCTTAGCTGCTTTGAAATCTCCAAAGCCGCTGCCTCCCTCTGATCGGGTGGGACATCGGGGAGACATCTGGGTTTGGGGGGGTAGGTTTATGAATGGAATGGAGTATCCTCTGGATATGATCCGGAGCACCCATCGATCTGTTGTAAGGGACTCCCAGTTTGACAGGTGCTCCGACAACCACCCCCCGACTGCCTCCAGAGAGGCACAGTCGGGCAAGCCCTCAGGGCTGTTGCGCGGGTCTGTCCAAGAAAGGTTCTCTAGACTCGAAGTTACGCGGCCCCCCTCTGCCTCTGGGCCGGCGTCCACCTTGTCCTCTGCCTCTAGAGGGCGAGTAGTCCGCAGCAGGATGGGATTGCTGAAACTTACGGAACCACAGCTTCTTTTGTCCCCTCTGATTCCTGGAGAAGGATCTTTGGGGATTAGAGAAGCGGACTCAGACTGCAGACAGCGTCTTCCCGTCCTTTTCGCTTTGGACCAGCGTGTCGCGAACAGTTTTGCCAAACAAGGCAGAACAGTCAAAAGGGGCATTCGCGAAGGATGCCTTGAAGGGATCCGTGAAGTCACAAAGACGGAGCCAGGAGAGACGTCGCAAGACGACCCCGGCTCCACTAGCTCTAGTGGCTCCCTCCGTTGCGTGGGAGAGAAGCCGCACAGATGTACTGGAGATGTATTTTAGAGTGGCCATTCGAGTCTCAAAAGCCTTCTTGTCTGGGACTAACATGGACTCCGGGGGGGCTGCAGCATATTCCTTAATCAAGTCTCGTTGTAGCCTAATGGTATGTGCCATATAGTTCAGCGCCCTTATGGAAAAGGTCGCTGAAGCAAACATCTGCTTCCCAATCCGGTCAAGCGCTTGAGATTCCTTATCCGGCAGGTGAACCGAAGAACTCTCCTGCGCGAGTTCTTTCTTGGTGGCCGCCGCCACCAACATGGCATCAACAGGGGTTCCTTTGGCCCAAGACGGTCTATCTGTGGGGGGACTGAGGACTTTATCGGGGCACCTAGGGATTGGCTCCACGGTGTCGGGCTCCTTCCACGCCCTGGTGGTAATTAAGTCCACCAGGGGGTCGGCCAGAGGGGACACCCAGGAGGTAGATGGGCCTGCCTCAAAGGCCTCCAGGAACACGGACTCATCAAGGGAGGGCGTTTGGGCTGACCCCCCCCCCTCTGATACGCAACATTTCCATGATGTCTCCAAAGGAGACATCTTCAGGGGGTGACCTTGGGGAACCCTCCGTATCATCTAAGCCTGTGTCTGTGGTAACGGACTCGGGGGAGTCCAGGTGCCTCCTTTTGCACCGATGTTTCCGAGGGACCTCCTCGGTGGGGCTGTCCGAAGAGGGCTCGTCCACGGGTTGTTGTTCCTCCGCGGGAACTAGCTGGAGGGCTTGGGCAGGCTGCCCCGATGGACGGATGAAGGAAGACAGACCCTCATACAGTGGGGGTACGGGTGGATCCGAAGCCCGGGTCGGGGATCTGGAGGACCTCGACAGTACCCTCTCCACTACCTCAAAAGCCGAAGGAGAGCCACTCTCGCCAGCCTCTGAGAGCAATCTCCTCGGATCCGAGGAAGGGATCGGGGTCGGAGCTGATGCAGTCGGTGCCGAGGCAGAGGTGTGCTCCGACGCCAACAGCGCTGAAGACACAGCAACTCCCTCGGATCCGACGCTCAGCCCTTGGCCCCGAGAGCTCGGGTCCGACAAGCTCGAAGGTATAGTCGGCGTCGAAGAGACCACAGCTATCAGCGCCGACAATTCCCCGGGTCCGAATGGGCCTGGATCCGATGACTCCGAGACCCGAAAATGAGTCGGAGAAGGAGTGATCGGGGCAAATATGGGGGCCGCACTCTCCCCCCCCAGAGGGGAGGGGGGGTAAGAGCATCCCCATCTGCATTTGGGTCTGCAAGAACCGACGCATCATCCGATCCATATCCGCTTCGGAGATGTTTCGGGTCGATCTGGACGAAGTAGTAGAGGCGGGCCGGGAGGGCCGCCTCGAGGGAGACCTATCCTCCTCCTCCGGCGAGAAATGTACAGTTTTGTACCTACCATAAATGTAGATGTTCGAGTGCTAATACAGCTGCAGTCATAACAGATGGGTTCTCCTGCCGTCAGGCGGGTCCTCGGTCGGCCGAATTCCAAAGTCTAGGACCGGCGTCGATTGTCATCGCTTCTTCCCTGACGTCAGTGCGACAGGGGTATAAAAGAACCAGCAGACGCCATTTTCTTCAGTTTTTCTTGTCCCAGATGTCAGGTGCCCCCAGAAGGAAGGCAATACATAAATTTATGTAATAAAGCAATGCAATATAATCAAAATACAGTAGTTGCAAGCAAATACACCATAAATGAATACCCCAATCAGGTTGTATGAGGAGGTGTTAGCCAACAGGCCTGTCCCAAGAGGGGAAGAAGGGAGGGAAACCTGGACTGCAGCTGTATTAGCACTCGAACATCTACATTTATGGTAGGTACAAAACTGTACTATGTTCATCGTGCATACAGCTGCAGTCATAACAGATGGGTAGAATCCCAAAACTAAGAAAGGGGTGGTAGGCACTAGGTGGAACTAGGAGGAGCCAGGATGCCCTGCAAGACTGCAGTGGCAAAGCCTGCTCTAGTTTTGGAGTATAATGGTAGGTGGTAGTGCTTGGAGAAGGTATGCACAGAACTCCAAGTGGCTGCTTCCAAAATATCTTTGGTAGGAACTCCTCTGAGGAAAGCTGCAGAGGTAGCTGTAGCCCTTGTGGAGTGAGATCTGATGCCTGCAGGTACAGTTTTACCATGAAAAGAGTAACAAAAGCGTATGCAGTGGGCTATCCATTTTGAGATTGTATGTTTGGAAATTGGCTTCCCTTGAGCTCCTACAGCATAGGACACAAAGAGCTGTTCTGTTTTTCTGAAAGGCTTTGTTCTGTCCAAATAATAACGCAGCTATCTGTGGATGTCCAAGGAATGTAGTAGTCTCTCCCCTTTGTTTTGTGGATTAGGGTAAAAGGTAGTTAAGTGGATAGCCTGATTCAAAGCTACCCTGGATACCACCTTTGGCATAAAGGATGGGTTGGTTCGTAAGGAAACTCTGTCCTGATGGAAGATAAAAGGCTGCACAGCCATGAGGGCTTGTAGTTTCGATACCCTGCGAGCTGAGGTGATAGCCTGTTTTCCAGGACAACTATTGCAAATCTGTTGAGGCAGCTGGCTCAAAAGGAGGCAAGGTCAGCTTTTCTAGAATGAAATTGAGGTCCCAAGCAGGTATTGGTTGTTTCCTTGGGGGTTTTATATTCTTAGCCCCTCTGAGGAACTGTCTTAAGAGGGGGTGAGAGAATAAAGGTGGATCAGTGTATTCTGCAGAAATGGCTGAGGCATGGATTTTGATGGAGGAAAATGAAAGTCCACTGCTTAGCAGCTCAGCTAGATACTGTAATATTTGAGGTAAATTCAGTTTTCCAGGATTCTGGCCCTTTTTCTCATTCCAGGCACAAAACCGTTTCCATTTTGCGGAGTAAGCTTTTCTAGTAGATGGCCTTCTGGCCTCCAAAATGACATCCTGCACCTCCTTGGAGAGTAGGGTCTGTTGTGATGTTAAGGAATCTTCCATGCGGCCAGATTGAGTGTTTTCAGCTGACTGTGAAGAGTTTTGAAGCTGTGCTGAGTCAGAAGAAGAGGCATTAGAGGTAGGGTCCATGGTGGGGAATGCGTCAGGCTCCTCAGGCGTGGGTACCAGTGCTGTCTTGGCCAGTCTGAAGCAATGAGAATCATCTTTGGTCTGTCTGCTCTGGTTTTTAATAGAACTTTGGGCAGCAGAGGAAGAGGCGGAAAGGCATAAACTGTCATTGTTGTCCAACTGAAACAGAGAGCGTCCACTCTCCAGGCCTGTGGATGAAAAGTCCTGGAGCAGAATTTTGTCAATTGGTGATTTTTGTGGGAGGCAAAGAGATCTATGTCTGGCCTTCCCCATGCTTGTATTATCTCTGTAAAAACCTTGAGGATGCAACTTCCATTCGTGTGGATCTGTCATATTTCTGCTTAGGTTGTCTGCCAGCGTGTTTTCCTTGCCTGGCAAGTACTGTGCTTGGAGTTTGATTTGTAACTCCAGAGCCATGTTCCAAAGTGACATGGCCAGCCTGCATAGGGGGTATGAATGGGTTCCTCCCTGTTTGTTTATGTACCACATTACTGTGGTGTTGTCTGTCCTTATCAAAAGTTGACCTGGATGCAGAAGGTCTTTGAAAGCTATAATAGCCTTTATTACTGCTAGCATTTCCTTTCGATTGATGTGAAGGTGCTTTTCTTTTTGGGAGCATTTGCCCTGAATGCACCGATCTGTCATGTGCGCCCCCCAGGCGTAGTCCGAGGTGTCTGTTGTGATGACTTGATTTGCTTGAGGCTTGCAGAATGGGAGACCTGTGTTTGTTTGGCATGCTTGAGCCCACCACAGAAATTCCTTTTGAAGACATGGAATTAGTGGTATTACTGCTTCCAAACTGTGGCTGTGTTGAGACCATAGGTTTTTCAGGTACCATTGAAGTTTCCTCATATGCAGCTTTGCACATGGGATTAGTAGGATGCAAGATGCCATGAATCCCAGAGCCTGCAGGGATTTTCCTTGCAGTCAGCCTGGTGAAATTTGCTAGTTTTCTGAAATTTGCTAGTTTTCTGAAGTATTGAGTTAGTTGCCCCCGTTTCTCTGGCGTGAGGTAGGCCATCTGGGTGTTTGTGTCCAAGATGGCACCCAGGAAAATTATTTTCTGAGAGGGTATTAGCCTTGATTTCTTTTTGTTGACTGTGTATCCCAGAGAATTCAACATTATTACAATAGCCAGATGTTCCAGAAGTACGTGCTTGCTGTCTGCTTGGATCAGGCAGTCGTCCAAATATGGGTATATTTGTATCCCTTGAAGTCTGCAGTAGGCAATTACTGATGCCAGGCATTTCGTGAATACTCTGGGAGCAGTAGATAAGCCAAAGGGCAATGCAGAGAATTGATAATGGGTTGAACCTGCAAGAAATCTGAGGTATCTTCTGCAATTTTGTCTGATTGGGACATGCAGGCATGCCTCCTTGAGGTCCAATGTTACCAGCCAAGACTCCTTGCCCAGCATGGGAAGAAGCTGCTGTAATGTGAGCATCTTGAATTTTGGTACGAGTAAAAATGTGTTTAGGATGGATAGGTCCAAAATAGGTCTCCAATCTTTTCCCTTCCTTAGTACCAGGAATAGTCTGGAATAAAAACCTTGACCTTGTTCTTGAGTAGGTACCTCTTGAACAGCTTTCATGTCCATGAGATCTGAAATTTGTCTTTGTGCCTCTGCCCTTTGATTGTGTGGCAGGTTTGGCATGCCTCTTATTTTTGGAAGGGTGTGAAAATGGAATCTGTAGCCTCAGGATCCATTTGTCTTTTGTGACAATATGCCAATTTTTCGAAAATAATGCCAGTTTTTCGGTGCTGCCATTTGAGCATTGCTTGGCATGCAAAGGGGAAAGTCATTGGGCTTGCTTTCTGAATGGCTGCGAACTATCCTCACCACCTCTTTGTGTAGGAGTTTGCCATTGTCTGCCTCTAAACGATCCTTGAGATTGCCCTCTGCCCCTCGGGCGCCTGTATCTACCTCTTTGGGTCTGTCCGTGGCTGGAAAGGACCAATTTTTAAAAGGCCAATTTCTACAGGCTGTACCTGTAGAAAATCTTTCACTGTTTGCATTGATTTAGCTTTTTCTTCCATTTTCTTTAATACCTCCTCAGCTTTAACACCAAATAATACATCATTTTGTAGAGGGGCATCTAGTAATTTAGCTTCAGCATGATCTGGTAAGGTTTGCTCCTTGAGCCAGGCATGTCTACGTATGACTGATCCTGTAACAGCAGCTCTACATGAGGCCTCTAGAGCATCAAAACCACATTGCAAGGTTATGTTTACCCAGTTGTTCTGCACTATGCATCAAATCCTGCAACTCATTCAAATCTGGTTGTTCAGGTTGTGACATTTTGCTTCTCAACTGTGATAACAGAAACTGCTGGTAGTAACATATGGAACTGGCAGTTTAATGCCCTCATGGTTAAGGTGGCCGAGGTGTATACCTTTTTTCCCCACCTTTCTAAAGATCTGGAATCTCTCTCGGAAGGTAATGGATTTTTAGCAGTGGAGGCCTTAATTCCCTTGGGGCCCTGTGAGATAGTTTCTGGGTCAGCTGCATGGCTTTTGTAAAGAAATTGGTGTCAGGAGCCCGGTAGTACCTGTCAGGCTTGACTGGGGCTGGAGGTAAAGAATCCGGGTTAAGGCAGGCCTCCGAATACACATCATCTAGTATGTCTAAGACAGGAGGTATAGCCAGAGGCCTCTGCTGAGGTAGCAAGAGAAAATCCCTAAGCCTTTTCTTGGTATCTGAATACTCTTGGCCTTCCCAGTAGAAGTGTTCCCTTAAGGTATGCAAGGTTTCCCCAAATGAGTAATCCTCGGGACAGAGGGAATGGACTCCTCTGCATCAGAATCTTCAAAAGGGGAGTAAGAATGTTCCTGTTCATCCGAGTGCTCTGAAATAATGGAGGCCTGGTCAGAAGAGGGGGATTCTTCCTCCACTCTGGGCCTTTTGTCCGGGGGGGGGGGTCAGAACCCCTGATAAGAGTAATTAAATCCTCAGCCATTTTAAGCATCTGTTTTTTAGGCATGGGGCCTGGAGAAGGACCCTGTGTAGCTGGTCTCTTAGAATGCATGGCTGCTTTAGACTTAGTGAAAGCCTTGATGGAAAAAGAAGAGGAAGGTCTGAAGACACCTTGAGAGGAGGCAGACCTGTCTACATTTTGAGTTTCACCACCAAGAGTGGCTTCGGTATCTGTAGTCGGGGTGTGGGCCGTGGAGCCTGCGACCTCGGGCACAGAAGACACCGCCAATGAAGTGTCGTCGGTAGGCAGGGGCTGCGTAGGCGCCTCGCTGAGAACCGGACCACCTCAAGTCGGCTTTGGCGTGGTGTCGGTAGAGGCCGCGGACCTCGTGTGTCGGTCCTTATCTTTGCATTTTTTAGACAAAACTGGAGTCAGAGTATCAGACGACATAATATAGTTAATTTTTTTGCCAAAATAGTGCTGGGCGAACTCCGCCCGACCCTTAATAGTGCGTTTGTTGAATGTAGCACAAAAACGACAGACCGATAAGTCGTGGTCTGGGCCTAAGCAAGGAATGCAGAGGGAATGAAAATCCTTGTGCGGTATTTGCTTCCCACATGAAATACAATTAACTTTGTCTGACATTGGTCTGAGGCAAGAAAAGTTTCCCCAACGGGGTACTTAGCTTACAAGAAGACTTTGGTTGCAAAATTTTCGTAAATTTCAGGAGCTGGCCGACCGGCACTTGCGAACTGCTTCTGCTTCGGGCACCGCGCGGCAAGAAAGACTGGAGAAAATGGCGTCGGCTGGTTCTTTTATACCCCTGTCGCACCGACGTCAGGGAAGAAGCGACGACAACCGACACCGGTCCTAGACTTTGGAATTCGGCCGACCGAGGACCCGCCTAACGGCAGGAGAACCCATCTGTTACGACTGCAGCTGTATGCACGATGAACATCAGGGCGAATGGCGCCGAGAGGAGGGGGATCCGGAGACCCTCGAGGGAGACTAGCACTTTCACTAGCGGAGCCGAAGGATGAGGTTCGGCCTGCCTTTTGTGGGACTTCTGTCCTTCCTTATCCTTGTGCCTCTTCTCTCTAAGGGAAGAGGCACTAGTTTCCCCAGAGCTCAAACCCGAAGAGGGAGGTTGAGTCCCGGGTAGAGCCAAGGGGACAGACGGCGCCAAAGCTGCCGAAGCAGCTGGTGCCCAAACGGGAGAGGAAGAAGAAGCAGACTCCTGGGGGAGCTTTCCCGCCAGGATCAGCTTGTTCTTCCTATCCCGAAGTGCCCGGGGGTTAAAGGCCGCGCAGATCTGGCAGGCCTCTGACAAATGGGCTGCCCCCCAGGCACAAAATGCACTGAGTGTGGCCATCAGCTGGGGAAAGCTTGTGGCCACACTCAGTACATTTAGAAAAAACGGCCTTAGGCCCTTCAGACATTATTCACACACACACACACACACACACACACACACACACACACACACACCCAAACACTAGGAGGGGGAGGGGGAGTGAAGGTAAGCTAGTGATTAAAATTAACAAAAGGGACCAAAAACTAGCACTAGGAGCAGAAAAAGGGGCTAGCACACACACGACAACTTTGGTTGAAAAAAGGTGGTTTAAAACCAGCAATGATCTCACCCAGCCAGGAGCTCTTCACAAGGAAGCTTCTTCAGCCGCGGCAAAAAAACAATCTGAGGTAATGTGGTTAGTAGTAGGGGATTTTGAGTAGGGGGAGGAGCTAGGATCTTAGAGCTTGGAAAGCTGCCGGATCGGATCCAACGCCCACAGGTTGCTGATCAAATGAAGTAACTACTTCAGATCAATTGTCAAGTTTTATGGACATCGGTTGGAGCAAGAAAAAGGATCCTCAATGGGGGTACTTATCTTTTTGGAAGACTTCGGATCTGAAACTTGAAAACGAAAATTTCAGGAGTTGGCCGACCGGCACTTGTGAACTGCTTCTGCTTCGGGTACCACACAGTAAGAAAAACTGATGTAATGGCGTCGGATGCATGTTTTATACCCCCGACGACCTGAGGTCATGGAAGAGGAGACAGCATCCGATGCAGAAATCAGAAGTCTCTGGTATTCAGGCTGGCTGAGGGCTACCTGCAGGCAGATAATCCAAATGTGATGACTGCAACAGTGAAACACTAAGATCATCATCAAATAAGTGCAATTTATACTCTCCCTTATTCTGGAAACTGGGAAATAAGACAGGGAGATCAATGACCTGGTTAATGTTAGATTTTGATGCCACTTTTGGAAGGAATGAGGGATTCGTTCTTAGAGAAACTTTGTCTTTATGAAGCACCATGTAAGGGTGTTTGACAGATGAGGCTTGGCTCTCAGAAACTCTCTTGGCTGATGTAATAGCGACCAGTAAAGCAGTCTTCCAAGACAGGAAACTGTAAGTCAACTGTAGCTGTATGTTCAAAGGAGGGAGAAACCAAAGCTTGTAGAACTAACATAAGATCCCAAGGGGGCGCTGGGTCCTTAACTGGAGGTCGAATTAAAAAGGTGCCTTTCAAAAAGGTTTTACAAAGCTTGGAAGAAGCCAAATTCTCTAAGTGAAAATTGGATATCGCTGCCAATTGCGCCTTTACTGTGGAAAAACTAGCACATGACTGAAAATATCCACCAAAAACTCCAAAATGGCAGGGACTGGAGCAGTAAAAGGGTCCAGATCATGTTGAGAGGCATATAAGGAAAAACACATCCGCTTACTGGAATAAACCTTCCTGGTGGATGACTTGGGAGCCGCTACCAAAACTTTCTTGACTGGAGAAGACAGCCTGGGATTCCTAACCATCACTGGAACTGGAGCAACTAAGCCGTGAGCTACAGGCTGACTAAATTTGAGTGCGGGATCAAATCTGGGACCGGAACTAGTGTCCAAGGAGGACACGTTATATGAGACCACACAGAAGGGAACCAAACTTAGCGAGGCCAGAAGGGGGCAATAAGGATCACTAAGCTCCCCAGCTGAGATTTCTGAATGAATTTCAAGATTACAGGGAGTGGAGGATAAGCATTAGACCGGACAGCCAACCATGAACAAGAGCGTCTCTCGGGGCCTCCCTCGGAAGGGGGTTCAGAGCAAAATACTCGCTGCACTTTGCATTGGAAGGAGAGGCGAAGAGATTGCAGCAAGGCTGACCCTACTTTAGGAAGATCTGTTCTGCTACAGAAGGATTCAGAGACCACCTGTACAGCATCAGTATAGATCTACTGAGCCTGCCTGCCAATATGTCGGACCTCCCCAGAATGTGTGTTGCCACCAGAAAATCGTCCAGGGGAGATTGCCCACTCCCACAGTCTCATGGCTTTGCGACAAAGGGGGTAAGAGCTGGTTTCCCCGTTTGCTGATGCACCAGACTACAGACATATTGTTTGTCTGGATGGCAATTGTCCCTTGGTGAAGATGGGCATGTAGACCTTGCAATGCTAACAGCACTGCCCTCATCTCCAGGAAGCTGATATGCAGATGAGTCTCTAGAGAAGGCCAAGTGCCTTGGGCTGTCCTTCTCATGCAATGCCCCCCACCCAAGCAGGGAAGCATCTGTGGTCACTGGGGCGGGAAGAATAAATGGAAGGCCCTGAAGGAGATCCGGGAACTGAGGCCACCAGAGAAGCGAATCCCTGCATGCTCGAGATAACCGAACCAGATGTGACAAGAGCAGGTCTCCCAAAGACCACTGGACTGCCAGAGTCCAGTGAAGAACCCTCATGTGGTGGCGAGCCGTTGGGATAAGGTTAAATAGTAGCCACCATAGACCCCAAAGAACTGAATCCGCAGGAGGACACGGAATAATACCAACTGACATTATGTCAGAGGGATAAGAGTCTGTCCATAGTTAGTAATGCCTTGCTCTGGATAGTATCTAAGCGAGCCCCAATATAATCTAGAACTTGAACTGGTATCAAATGGGACTTGTTGAGATTGACTGTTATACCAAGGTGGTGAGCAGTCTTGAAAAGGAGATCCCTGGCTTGACACAGAAGATGCCTGGAGGGATTGGAAAGGAGACAGTCGTCCAGATAGGGAAAAACCTGAACTCCTGCAGCCACAGGTAAGCCGCCACTACTGCCATCACTTTGTTGAACACACTGGGGGCAGTGGTAAGCCCAAATGGGAGCTCTCTGAATGATGATGACTGGCTCCCAGCCGGAAGCACAGGAACCTCCAAGAATGCCTGTGCATCGTGATGTGATAGTGCGCACCTTGGAGTTCCACAGAGCACATCCAGTTGTTCATTTGCAGAAAGGGCAGAATGGATTGGAGTGCAACCATCCGAAACTTTGTCTTGGGAACTGACATGTTTAAGTTTGAAAGATCCAGGATGGGTTTCAAGTCCCCCATTTTCTTTGGCACTAAGAACCTGGAATAGATGTCTGATCCAGATTGGTCTGGGAAGGATGGGCTGGATGACTCACTTTTTGAGCAGCCTAAAAATTTCTACTGATGCCTGCTCCTGCTGCGCAGGTGGGACATCTGGGACATGTTTTGGGGGGGGGGGGGGACTGGTGTGTGAAGAAAGGGGACTGAATATCCTCTGGATATGATCTGCAACACCAAACGATCATTTGTGACAAACTCCCAGGCTGTTGGGTGAAGAGAAAGACACCCCCCCCCCCCGACTGCCTCCAGAGATGTACAGTCAGGCAACCTTTCAGGGTTGCTGCGAAGGTCTGTCCGGGAGAGAATCCAGAGACCCTTGGCTCCTCATACCCCCTCTGCCACAAGAACAGCGTCTACCATATAACCCTCTGACTCTGGGGGAAGAAGAGTCCTGAGCATCGTGGGACTACCCCCCCCCCCCCGAGTTTTTCAGAACCACATCTTATATGCCCGGCGCTGATTCCTGGAAAAGGATCATTGCAATGTTGAGAAGCAAATCCCAATGGCAGACAGGGTCTTCCTGTCTTTCTCGTTCTGGACAAGGCGTCTCCAATTATCATACCAAAGACTGTGGAACCGTCAAAGGGGGCATTCATAAATGACACCATGAAGGGCTCCGAGAAAACACAAAGCCAGAGTCAAGCATGGACCATGATGGCTATACCTGTTCTGGCCACCCTAGAGGCACCAAGTTGTATGTGACAGGAGCCTCATGGAAGTATTGGAAATGGCAGTAAGGGTGGCCATACGGGAGGAAAACACATTCTTCATCACCGACATGGACCCTGGGACAGACTCGGCAAGCTCCTTGACCAGGTCCCGCTGGATTCTGACATGTGCTATGTAATTCAGCGCATGCAAAGCAAATGTGGCTGAGGTGTAGGTTTGCTTCCAAAAACGATCCATGGTCCATGATTGTTGGTCCAGCGGATGGTCCGAAGAACTCTCCTGAGCGAGTTTTTTTCTTTTTCTTTCTTTCTTGGTGGCCACCGCAACCACCATGGCATCTACCAGGGATCCCTTCAACCAGTGTTGCTTGTTGGATGGGGCACCGAGAACTTTCTCAGGGTGCATGGGAATAGGCTCCACCGTGTCCAGTTCGTTCCATGCTGTGGATGAAATGAGCTACACCAGAGATTCCATTTGAGGTAGAGGGTCCTGTGCCAAACGCCTCCAGGAACACAGACTTGTCTGGGCTGGGTTTTTGGGTAGACCATCCCCCACATTGGTGCAGGATTTCCATGGGATCTCCGAAGGAGACAACCTCTGGGGGTGATAGGGGGAACCCTTCCCTTCCTTCAAGTCGGTGTCTTCTGTGATAGACTCCAGTGGGGAGTCCACGTGCCTCCTTTTCAACAGATGCTTCCAAGGCAGCTCTTCAGGGAGAGTTTCTGGGGAGGACTTGAATACCCAAGGAAGGTCCTGGGGGTGAGAACCCCTTAAGGCAGAATGGCAACAGGTTGTCCCCTGAGGGGGCAGGACGGCAGATTCTGGGCCAGAAAGAGCGGGAGACAGGATGGACTCCTAGGAAGACCCCGTCCGGTGTCTCGATGGAGCAGAGAGAAAGTACAGTTTTGTACCTACCATAAATGTAGATGTCCGAACTGGATAGCATCTGCAGTCATAACAAGTGGGTTGTCCTGTCGTCAGGCAGCCCTGCAGTCGGCCGGATTCCAAAGTCCGGGTCAGGCTTTGGCTGATGTCGCACTCCACCCGACGTCATCTCTGTTGGTCTTCGGGTATAAAAGCATCAGCCGACGCCATTTTCCTCAGTGTTTCTTGCCCCAGATGCCAGTAGCCCTCTTGCAGGCTAAAATTTGGATAGATGCCAATGTTTCCAAATAGATAGAGGTAAACACAGCAATAAGCATATATGTACATATATACAAACAAATACACCATAAAAGACTCCCCCCCCCCAACAGCTAGCTATTAGGAGGGTAAACACCCTAGGAGTACCACAGAGGGGAAGGAGGGAGGGTAATCCTGACTGCAGATGCTATCCAGTTCGGACATCTACATTTATGGTAGGTACAAAACTGTACTATGTCCTTCATGGATGCATCTGCAGTCATAACAAGTGGGTAGAATACCATAGCCAACTAGGGGAGGAGGATAAAAGTAGATTATGGTGTGTTTAGGATCCCTTGCAGTACAGCAGTGGCAAACCCTGCTCGGGATCTGGAATATAGAGGCAAATTATAATGCTTGGCAAATGTATGCACGGAGGTCCAAGTAGCCGCCTCAATAATGTCTTTGGTTGCCACTCCTCGTAAGAAGGCTGTGGTAGTGGCTGTTGCCCTTGTAGAATGAGGTTTTATGTTCTGTGGAATTGGTTTTCCATGGAAGGAGTAACAGTATCGTATGCAATTTCCTATCCATTTGGAGATTGTCTGTTTGGAAATAGCTTTTCCTTCCCTTCCTGTTGCATAGGCTACAAAAAGTTGGTCAGTCTTCCTGCTATTTTTTGTTCTGTCCAAGTAGTAGCGTAGCTGTCTATGTACATCCAAGGTATGCAGTATTCTTTCCCCTCTGTTTTGTGGGTTGGGAAAGAAGGTAGGTAGGTGGATTGCCTGGTTTAAAGACACTCTGGATACCACCTTGGGCATAAATGTAGGATTAGTCCTCATGGACACTCTATCTTGGTGGAAGATTAGGAAGGGTTGCACTGCCATTAAGGCCTGTAGTTCTGAAACCCTCCTTGCTGAAGTAATTGCCAGTAGGAAAGCAGTTTTCCATGACAGGTGTTGCAGGTCTGCTGTTGCTGCTGGTTCAAAGGGTGATAGTGTCAACTTTTCTAGCACAAAGTTTAAATCCCAAGCTGGTAATGGTGGTTTCCTTGGAGGTTTTACATTCTTGATTCCTCTGAGGAACTGCCTGAGCAAAGGGTGCGAAAAACAGGTGGATCAAAGCTGTATTCTGCTGAAATAGCTGATGCATGTATCTTGATGGAGGAGTAGGACAGGCCTGAATGAAGAAGTTCGGCCAGATACTCCAGAATGTTAGGCATATCTATGTTTGACACATCTTTTCCTCTTTCCGTACTCCAAATGACAAACCTTTTCCATTTTCCAGCATAGTTCCTTCTTGTTGAAGGTCTGCGTGCTTCAAGAATAATGTCTAACTCTTTGGGAAAGTTCTGGATTAGCTGCTGCTATGTGATGTTCCATGCAGTCAGTTGCAGCGTTTTTAGGTTTGGATGTATGATGCTGTAGTTGTTCTGAGTTAACATCAAAGGCATCAGGGGTATTGGCCACATATTGTTCCGAGACATGCTCTTCAGTAGTGGGTACCAGTGTTGTCTTGGCCAGTTTGGGGCTATCAGGATTATCCTTGGACGTTCTTCCTTGATTTTTAGTAGTACCTTGTGTATCAAAGGAAGAGGTGGGAATGCATATGCTGTTAGGCCTTTCCAGTTGAAGGAGAGTGAGTCCACTTTCCATGCTAGTGGGTGGAATGTCCTTGTGCAGAATTTTTGAGCTGGTGATTGAGAGGTGATGCGAATAGGTCTATCTGTGGCATTCCCCATTTCTTTGAGATGGTCTTGAAGATGTCCGGGTGCAGCTTCCATTCGTGGGCATCCAAGTGGTTCTGCTTAATATGTCTGCTAGAGTATTGTCTTTCCCGGTACAAATATTGCCTGTAACTGAATGTTGTAGCTGAGTGCCAGGGTCCACAGCTCCAAGGTCATTCTGCATAGGGGTATGAATGAGTGCCTCCCTGTTTGTTGATGTACCACATGACTGTGGTGTTGTCTGTCCTTATCATCAACTGGCCCTCTGAGAAATGGTTTGAACTTTTGGATTGCCAGTTTTACTGCCAGCATTTCTTTTAGATTGATGTGCAGGTGAAGTTGATCCTGTGTCCACAATCCTTGCACGCATTTGTCCAGCATGTGGGCCCCCATCCTAGGTCTGAAGCGCCTGTTGTGATGGTCTGGCTTGGTTGACATCTGCGAAAGGGTAGGCCTGGGTTTGACTGGCATGCCTGAGCCCACCATAGGAACTCCTGTTTTAAGCATGGAATTAGTGGGATTTCTGTTTCTAGACTGTGTCTGTGTTGGGACCATAAATTCTTTAGGTACCACTGTAGTTTCCTCATATGTAGTCTGGCAAATGGGACCAAGATTATGCATGATGCCATGAAGCCCAAGGCCTGCAGAACTTTTCTTGCTGTTAACTTGTTCAGTTTTGTTAGTGCCAAGAAGTAAAGAGGAAGTTCTTTTGTTTTTCTGTAGTCAGGAGTGCCATTTGATGTACTGTGTCCAATTCCGCCCAAGAATGTCCTTGTTTGGGATGGTATCAGCCTTGACTTTTGTAAATTGACTGTGTATCCCAGTCCTTGTAGCAAGTAAATGACCCTTTGTAAATCTGTTGTCAGCTTGCTTTTGTTGTCCCCTTGTAGGAGGCAGTCGTCCAGGTATGGGTAAATTTGAATTCCCTGTAGTCTGCAATGGGCGATTACTGATGCCAGGCATTTTGTGAATACTCTGGGCGCAGTAGATAAGCCAAAGGGCAATGCTGAGAATTGATAGTGCTCTGATCCTGCAAGAAATCTGAGGTATCTTCTGCAGATTGGTCGAATGGGGACGTGCAGGTATGCCTCCTTGAGATCTAGAGTTACCAGCCAAGACTCCTTGCCCAGCATGGGAAGAAGTTGCTGTAGGGTCAGCATTTTGAATTTTGGGACAATGATGTATGTATTTAAGGTGGACAGGTCGAGAATTGGTCTCCAACTTTTTCCTTTCTTGGAACTAGGAATAGTCTGGAATAGAACCCTTTCCTTGTTCTGCTGTTGGCACTCTTTCCACAGCTCTCATGTTTGCTAACTCCATTATCTGGCGTAGAGCCTCTGTTTTTGATTTGGAGGTAGATTTGGCATTCCTCTTTGACTGGTAAAGTGTGGAAGTGAAACCGTAACCTTGATCTATGGTTTGTAAAATCCACTTGTATTTTCTTATGTAGTGCCAGTTCTTTGAAAATAAGGTTAACTTTCCGCCTAGAGGAGCTGCTATTTGTTCCCTGGTAGGCAGATTTAGGATTAAGTCACTGTGGTTGTGCTGATGTAGTGGCAGTGGCTGTGTCTGTGCCTCTGTTGTTACCTTGCCACTGTCGCCTCTGTAGGCACCTCCTCTGGATTGGTTTCTGCCTCTGGAACGCCTATTCCTGCCCCTTTGAAATTTAGTGGAGTCAGGAAAGGACCAATTTTGGCAGGCCAGTTCCTGCTA
This sequence comes from Protopterus annectens, assembly GCF_019279795.1. Lineage (NCBI taxonomy): Eukaryota > Metazoa > Chordata > Ceratodontiformes > Protopteridae > Protopterus > Protopterus annectens. The sequence goes on along the minus strand of NC_056744.1, from coordinate 1,444,925,106 downwards.
AACCTTGGGGTTGAACCTGCAAGAAATCTTTAACAGTTTGAACAGATTTTGCCTTTTCTTCCATTTTCTTCATAACCTGCTGGGCAGGTGTACCAAACAAACTTGTCTTGTCCATAGGAGCATCTAGCAACTTAGCTTTAACATGATCCAGTAAAGCTTGTTCCTTTAGCCATGCATGCCTTCTTATCACTGTGCCTGTCATGGCTGATCTAAATGAAGCCTCCAGTGCATCATAGCCACATTTTAAGGAATGGTTGCTAACCTGTTGTATGTTATTTACCATCTCTAATACATATTTCTTATCAAGAGATTCATCAGTGGTTAGTTTTTTAGTTAACTGATCAAGCATAAACTCTTGGTATTGTATCATGTGAAACTGACAGTTTAAAGCTCTAGCTGAGAGAGTAGCTGAAGTGTAGATCTTTTACCCCATCTGTCTAATGACCTTGCTTCCCTTTCAGAAGGAATAGGGTTTTAGCTGTGGTCGCTGCTACTGCCTTGGGACCCTGGGATATAGTTTCTGGGTCTGCAAGTGGGGCCTTGTAAAGGTGGTGATGAGTATCTGGCACCCTGTAAAATCTGTCTGGTTTGGCAGGGGCTGGGGTAAAGAATCTGGAGCGGAGCAAACATCATTGAAAGCATCATCCACCACAGAGAGAACAGGAGGTATAGCTAAGGGCCTGTGCTGTGGGAGGTGCAGAAAGGTCCTAAGTCTTTTCTGGAGTCTGAAAATCCTGTTGCTGCCATTGACACTGTTCTCGCATGGCATGCAAGGTTTCCCCAAAGGAGAATTCTTCTGGTGGGGAAGCAGCTGGAATGGATTCTTCAGCATCAGAATCTTCAAAATTGGAGAAGGGAGCCTCTGGCTGGTCAGTTATGTCTGATTCATCAGCAGAATCATCAGAAGACACTGGCTCAGGGGCTCTGCCCTAGGTCTCTTCTCTGGGGCTGAGAGGCCCTGTCTGGGTGAGATTGAGATCCTCTAATTAAAGAAATTAAATCTTCTGCCAAAGAAAGCATTTGAGAACTAGAAGAGGGCCTGGATGTGGGGGGGTTTAACAGGCACTGTTTTAGTAGTCTTGGCTGCTTTAGCCCTGGCGAAGGCCTTAATGGACATGGCTGATGGAGGCCTAGCAGCACCACGTGCTGGGGTAGAGACATCCAAGGGGATGGTGTCTGATAAGTCAACCACCGTAGTGGGTAAAATTTCTGAGGTCGATTCAAGAGTTGTAGCAGGGGCCTCAGTTGTAAGAATAGGTTCAGCTGTACTTTGATCAGTTTTCTCGGTTTCGCCGAAACCGAGACACTCATGATTTGCTTTACCGTGGTTTCGCCGAAACCGCGACCGCGAGTGTCGGTCTTTATCTTTGCGTTTTTTGGTAGATTGGGTAGTCGGAGGATCCGACGGCATAATGTACGCAAAATCAGAACCGAAAAACTGTTCTGCAAACTCCGACAGACGCCTAAGCGCTCGCCGGTTGAAAGAGGCACAGGCGAACAGGCTGCTACGTCGTGGGCTGGGCCTAAACAAGGCAGACAGTAAGAGTGGAAATCTTTATGAGGTATTTGTTTCCCACAGGTTAAACAATTGTTAACTTTTTCTGACATCGGCTGAGGCAAGAAAGAGTCCCCAACGGGTACTTAGCTTTAGAAGTCTTCAAGTAGTATTCGGTAGAAGTAATCTCTGGATCCGACCGACCGGCACTTGCGAACAGCTTCTGCTTCGGCCACGCGCAAGAAAGACTGAGGAAAATGGCGTCGGCTGATGCTTTTATACCCGAAGACCAACAGAGATGACGTCGGGTGGAGTGCGACATCAGCCGAAGCCGGACCCGGACTTTGGAATCCGGCCGACTGCAGGGCTGCCTGACGACAGGACAACCCACTTGTTATGACTGCAGATGCATCCATGAAGGACATCCCTCTCCACCACATTGAAAGCAGAGGGCGAACTAACCCCGGTAGCAGGGAAGAGTAAAACCGGATCTGCTGCTCTCTGCACCAAAGGGAGAGACGGATCTGAGCCTCCAGGTGCTAAGACTCCGAGCATTGGGAAGAAAAGCAGAGTGCGTGCTCCCAGACCCAGAGGGGGTGGGGGCAAGTAAGAGTTGCATCTGGATCTGGATGAACCTCTGCATCATCCTGTCCACCTCAGCTTCGGAAAGACTACAGGTGGACTGGGAAGTGGAAGCCACCAACCTGGGCCTGGAGTGACACCGTGGGTAGGCAGAAAGGGGAGAACAGCCTCGGGAAATCTCTGGTGAAAAACGCAGATAACAGATCTGACACGAGTCTTGGGACGGTTCCGGCTGGGACTTGATCGGAGGTCCCTCAACGGAAGTGTGGTCGGGGGACCACTTTTTAGGCTTGTCCCGGTCCTTGGAATGAGCCTTCTCCCTGTCGCCGGACTTCTTAGAGGGAAGTCGTGTCCCAAAAGCCAGGACGTAACTCGTAGAGGGGACCGCTGCCTCCGAAAGGAGGAGGCACTTCAAAATCAGCTTGTTCCTCCTGTCGATCAATGTGTGGGGGTTGAAACCCGATCGAGCAGGTGGTCTCTAAATGCTGAAACCCTAGACATACAACACATAGGGTGTGGCTATCAGAAGGGGGGGGGTAGCATGTGGCCACATTCAGCACATTTCCTACAGCCTGGTTTGGATGGCTCCGCCATAGCTAGAGGAAAACACACACACACACACACACACACACACACACACACACACACACACACACACACACACACACACACACACACACGAAAGAGAGAAAGATGGGAAAGCGAGAGAGGAGCTACTTAAAAAAAAAAAAAAAAAGGGACTGACTGAACTAGCGCACAGGGACAGGGTAGGGGAGGAAAGATAGTGATAGGTAGAGGATTATTGAGTAAAATAAGAAAAGCTTACTTACTGAAAAAGAAGCTTAAAATGGAGCTATGAACCACACTGCTTATTATCACGGTCAGCAAATGAGATCGGGGGGGGGGGGGGCATTATGGGTAGGGGAAGAGCTTGGATCCAATGCTTGAAAATAGTATTCCCACAGGTTGAAGACCAAATGAAAACTTCTGATCTAAAGTTCAATGTAAAACTTACTTGTCTGTTTACAGGTAGAGAGGGACACTTTTAAGATGATGTTTTCTATTAACCCATTAATGCAGGCAAGTCAGATTCAGAGTTTACTATTTCGATTAACAAAAAGTGCTCTACTAAAACTTGTACATTTCAGCATATTTGCTATCACTCTTAGGCACCTATTTTTTTTTAAATTACTAGGCAGTGCCATTTTAAATTATCTACTATCATTACATCTAAGATTTGTTTTTTCATGCATCATTCACAGCATTGTAAACCTTGGTTATAGATGATTATCACTGTTGAAGTAACACTCCATCCCTTACGCAAAAATGAGAAAAGGGGTTGAGGATGGATGGATTTATATTACCTTATTACCACAACTTTAAAATGAACAGTAGGCCACACATTTTTGATAGTGGCAATCTGTCCATACTGACTGTTCAGTTAGGAAATCTGAAGCCCTGTGCCCCTGATGAAGCACCAGCTCTAACTAGCATTTCAGTTTTCAGCTTTTGAACATTGTGAGTATTAAACCTTTTGAATTTCATACAGGTTTTATGGAGTCCCCATTCAGGTGTGGAGATAAGAGTGCACATGGTTCCAATTGGAGATTCCTCAATGGAATGCTGGCTTTCAGAAAGAACCTCCAGAACAAGGTGGTCAAGACACTGTTCTGTTGTCAAGTTCAGAAGGTGACTGGTCACTGCACACAGCATCTGTAGAGCTCCAATAACCTTCACCAAAATTTTGAATAGCTTTTCTATTTGGACACCAACTCTGTTAACTGCAGTAAAAGCTATGACAGACGCCAGTCTGTAATAGAAACTTTTTAAGCTGCCATGCGAATCCTAATCCCAACGTGGATTCCCATATGGGCACAAGGGTGGCACACCAAAACTAATGTGTATAGGAATAGATAGTCAAGAAACCAGGTGGGGGGAGGCAGAGTAGACTTCAGTTTCCACAGTCAGTAATTACATCACCAAGTAGGTATCTTCCTTTGTCAGGTGGGAACTATTATGTGAAAAATCATTCTGTTATGGTGTAGGGAGCTCAGAACCACAGCCCATAGTTTTGAAAAGAAAAAAAGGCAATTTGCTGTTTAATGAAAGCTACCAATATATCAACTTTAATTTGTACTGTACACTGGGCAATCATAAAGGTAGTTCGGTCTTCTTATAACTCAGGTTTATTTCCAAGGGATAACACAAAACAAATGCACTTCTCCAGCTTCAGGACAACAGAAAGTAGCTCATAAACAAAATACATTTTTTTTTTCTCAAGTACGACTGCGTAAGATGTACTTGCCCATGATCTAATGAAGGATATGTTCTGCGCTTCCCCAAGGACGTTTGTATAAAATGTCATTTAAAGGGTACTTCCAGCACATATACTATAAACCAAAATTACACGCGCGCACACATACACAAAAGTGGCACTTACCCATAACAGTAGATGTTCGAATTCCAAACTGCTGCAGTAGCCTTTAGGCTACATGGGTTGTGTCTGACCCAAGACACAACCACCCAGCTTCCAAAAGTTCTGGATCTATCCTACACTTTCACTGTGACTGCTGATTGGACAGCCCGCCCCTGTGGAGGGAAATCTGCAGTCAGAGAGAAGATTTCTTCAAGACTTTCTTATCCAAAAGTTAAGGAGCATACTCATCCTGAACCTGTAAAACGTACAATAACAAAAACAGGGGGTGGGGGGGGTGGCAGGTAGACGGAACTCCTGTGGAAGTGAGGAATTCAAACATCTACTGTTATAGATTCATAGGCTGATACCAGGCTATCGGGCCCAAGGGCCTATACAAGCCTAGCCATAACAATTACCTGGATATTTCTTCCCACAATATTTACTTCCCTGGGCCCCTGTCTAGCAGGGCGACTGACGTGATCCCAGAGGTGAATTTCTCATCTCCCATCCAATCATCAAGGTTCCTTTTGAAGAGGGCTAAGGAGGCGCTCCGGTTGACATGTATGGGCAGTCCATTCCGGAGTATGGGGAGTCTCTGTGTCAGGAACCTCTCTCCCCAGCATGTTTTGTTCATTGCGATGACAAGGTTTAGATCCCTGGAGCGTGTGGCTCTGAGAGATTGGGATTTCATTAAGTGGAGCATGTCCAACAGCTCAGGGTTTGACATGGCCTTGTATGTTGAGCAGAGATCACCTCTGAGTAGACGATATGCCACAGAGTATAGCTGGAGTTTTCTTTTTTTATACGGTCAGCATAGGGCATCTGCTTTAGGCTTGTGATTCTTTTAGTGAGGTATTTCTGCGGCCTTTCCAGCTGTTGCAGATGTCTTGTGAGGTACATACCAAATGGGGCGTTGTACTCTATAATGGGTCTAATGAGGGATGAGCACAGTGGGACAATGACCTTTTTTCTGGATGAAAAGCCCTTAGTGATGAGGTGTGCCACATAGGATTTCCAGACTGTTGTGGCGATGTGGTTAGCGAAGGTGAGACCACTGTCCACCTGTGTCCCCAAGTCTCTCATCACACTTTCGGTGTTTAGTGCACTGCCACCTATGTGGTAATTCACGGGTACATGTTTTTTCCCAAAGGGAATAACTATTCATTTCTTGGCATTAAGCTTGAGCCCATGGCTCTGGCACCAAGCATCTGTTTCGGTAAGGCCATTTTTGTAGATTATCCACATCATTTGGGGATTCAATAATGGCTCACAGTTTGCAGTCATCTGCGAACTTTGTTAGCCTGAGTCCCTTAGTGTTGGCCTGTACTTCAGAGAAGTAGATGGAAAACAAGAGTGGTCCCAGGACTGAACCCTGAAGTACTCCACTTGTCACCTGTCTGGAGATGGATTTTGAGTCTGCTACTTTTACAGTCTGGGTTCTGTCAGTAAGCCAGTTGGCAACCCATCGAGTGATGTAGGGATTTATGCCCAGCTTAGTAAGATCATCTAGGATTCCAGAGTGGGGGATGGTGTCGAAGGCCTTGGCTAGGTCCAGATAGGCTGTGTGGGCCGCCTTACCCTCGTCCACAGCTCTGGAGACTGATTCGAAGAAGTCAATCAGGTTCAGGAGACAAGATCTGCCCTTCACGAACCCAAACATGGTGGGGTTCAGTGTTTGAAGGTTGCCAATGTCTTGGTTTCTAAGTTCCATGATAATGCGTGCCATGCCCTTGAAGATCAGGCTGGTCATACTGATGGGACGGTAGTTCCCAGATCCCCCCTTGTGGAGTGGGAGAACTGTAGCTGGGTGCCACTCAGTGGGCACGAAGCCTGAGGTGAGGCTATGATTAAAGAGGACACTTAGTTGAGGTGCCAGTTTATTTTGTAGTTCACGCAGTACACAGCCCGGGATGTCATCTTGTCCCATGGATACTGTATTCTTAACTTTGGAGAGTGTGGTTTCTACCTGTGTGGCTGTGATTACTGGAATTTGGCAATCTTTTGGTATAGAGATGGGCCGTTTAGGGGGTGAAATTGGCACTAAATCGATCTGCCAGGATATTGGCAACATCCTTGGAATCAGTATATTTAAATGCCCTTCTGTTGTAGCTCAGAGCAGATAGCCTACCATAAATGTAGATGTTAGAGTGTCTTCACTGTTGTAGTCATGACTGTAGGGTTCTCCCCTGCCTGCAGACAGTCCTCGGTCGGCCAGAATCCCAAAGTCTGGGTCCGGCGTCGGCTGTTCAACCATGCTCCCTGATGTCAGAGCGCCAGGAGTACAAAGCTGACAGCCAACGCCATCTTCTCCAGTTTTTCTTGCCCCAGATGTCAGGAGTCCCAAAATGAGAAAGGTCCCATATCCTTTGCAAATACACCTCAAAAGAATGGTGAAAAAAGGAACCACACAAAAGTAAAAATGACAGGGGGGAGGGAAACCCAGACTGCAACACTGAAGACACTCGAACATCTACATTTATGGTAGGTGTACACAACTGTACTATGTTCATCGTGTTTCACTGCTGCAGTCATGACTGTAGGGTAGAATCCCAAAGCTGAAAGAAAGGGAGGTGGTCATAAAGAAGAAGGGGCAGCTAAAAGGCCCTGCAAGACTGCAGAGGCAAAGCCTGCCCTAGACTTAGAGTAGAGAGGTAAATTGTAGTGCTTAGAAAAAGTATGCACTGAACTCCAAGTTGCAGCTTCCAAAATGTCTTTGGTAGGAACTCCCCTGAGGAAGGCAGCTGAAGTGGCAGCAGCTCTGGTAAAGTTAGTCCTTGTACTCCCTGGGATTTGCTTTCCATGGTGTGAATAACAAAACCCGATTCCATGAGCAATCCATTTAGAAATGGTCCGTTTTGAAATGGCTTTACCCTGGGAACTTGAAGCATAAGAAAAACAATTGTTCTGATTTTCTGATGTCCTTGGTTCTGTCCAGGTAAAAACGTAGTTGTCTGTGTACATCCAAGGAATGCAAGATTCTTTCCCCTTTATTTTGAGGAGTAGGTAAAAAAGTTGGCAAGTGGATAGTTTGATTTAAGGCCATTTTGGAAACCACCTTAGGCATGAAGGTAGGATTAGTCCTCAAAGACACCCTGTCTTGATGAAAAATAATATAAGGTTCCACAGCCATAAGAGCTTGTAGCTCTGAAACTCTCCTGGCAGAGGTAAGGGCTAACAGGATAGCTGTCTTCCAAGATAAAAACTTGATGTCAGAAGAAGCGGCAGGCTCAAAAGGAGGCAAGGTTAGTTTTTCCAAAACATAACTGAGATCCCAAGCAGGAATAGGAGGAGATCTAGGAGGTCTCAAGTTCTTAGCTCCTCTGAGAAACTGTCTCATGAGCTGGTGGGAAAAGATTGGAGGGTCTGTATTATAATGAGCAGAAATAGCAAAGGCATGTATCTTAATGGAAGAGAAAGAGAGACCCTTATGTAAGAGATCTGTCAAGTAAAGTAAAATTAAAGGAATGTTCGGAAGAAGAGGATCAGAATCCTGAGCCTGCATCCAGGAACAAAATCTTTTCCATTTTCCTGCATAAGATTTTCTAGTGCTAGGACGTCTGGCTTCTAAAATGACATCCATAACCTGCTTGGGTAGGAAAGAAGAAATCAAAGGCCCTGGATTAACCAGGCCACCAGGTTGAGAGTTCTGACATGAGAGTGTAGAACCTGACCCTGATGTTGGGACAGAAGGTTCGGAGACTGAGGTAAAATCCAAGGGGGCTCCAGACATAGGTTTTTTTTAGAGTTGGGTACCAAAACTGTCGAGGCCAATTTGGGGCCAGCAAGATCATCATCTTGGGCTTGTCCTGTTTTATCTTTAATAATACCCGTGGAAGAAGAGGAAGAGGCGGAAAAGCATATCCAGAGAGGTTCCTCCAACTGAATGATAGGGCATCCACTTTCAAAGCTTCTTTGTGGAAAGTCCTCATGCAAAAATTCTGTAGTTGATGATTGAGATGGGATGCAAAGAGGTCTAGGTGAGGACATCCCCAGACTGCTGTTATCATCCTGAATATTTTGGTGTCCAACATCCACTCGTGTGGATCCGAAAGGTTTCTGCTCAGACTGTCTGCCAGGGAGTTTTGCTTCCCTGGTAGAAACTGAGCTTGAAGGTCCAGATTGCAAGCTAGAGCTGTGTTCCATAGATCCATGGCTAGTCTGCAAAGGGGGTAGGAATGAGATCCCCCTTGCTTGTTTATGTACCACATAACTGTGGTGTTGTCTGTCCGTATTTGTAGTTGTCCTGGTTGTAGAAGATTCCTGAAGGCCATTAGAGCTTTCTGAACAGCTAACATTTCCTTTAAATTGATATGCAGGTGATTCTGATCCTTTGTCCAAAGGCCCTGCAGACAGTTTCCCTGAAAATGGGCTCCCCAAGCATAATCCGAGGCGTCCGTGGTTAGAATCTGAGCGGCAGGAGGCAGACAGAAGGGTTTCCCTTTGTTTAGAGTACATGCCCTGGCCCACCAAAGAAATTCCTTTTGAAGGCAAGGCAGGACAGAGAGCAGTATGTCTCAACTGTGGCAATGCTGAGACCATACACTTTTTAGGTACCACTGTATTTTCCTCATGTGTAGTCTTGCATATGGTACAAGAAGGATGCAAGAGGCCATGTAACCCAAAGCCTGCAGGAATCTGCTTGCAGATAGCGGAGTTAACATTGCCAAGGTCTTGAAAGTTGAAGCCAGCTGTAATTGTTTTTCGGATGTCGGAAATGCCATCTGGGTTGTGGTGTTTAGAAGAGCACCCAGAAAAGTTATCTGTTGTGAGGGTGTCAAATAGGACTATGTTTACAGAGAAACCCAAGAACTTGGAGGTTCTGTACAAATTCTAGATGCTGGAGTAAGACATCCTTGCTGTCTGCCTGAATTAGACAATCGTCCAGATAAGGGTAAATTTGAATTCCCTTGAGTCTGCAGTAAGCTACTACTGGAGCCAGGCATTTGGTGAAGACCCTGGGCGCAGTACACAATCCAAAGGGCAGCGCAGAGAATTGAAAGTGCCTCGATCCAGCCTTGAACCTGAGGTATTTTCTGCGTTCCTGCCTGATGGGAATGTGTAAATATGCCTCCTTTAAATCCAAAGTTACCATCCATGCATCTTTGGACAGCATTGGAAGTAGCTGCTGTAGAGTAAGCATCTTGAATTTTGGAATCTCTAGAAAGGTGTTCAAGACCGACCGATCCAGAATGGGTCTCCATGAGTTTTGCTTCCTGGGGAATAGAAAGAGCCTCGAGTAAAAACCCTGTCCCATCTCCGAAAGTGAAACCGGTTCTATTGCTTTCATAGCCAAAAGAGCTTCCACCTGGTTTAAGGCCTCTGTCCATTGATGTTTTGGAAGGTCTGGCCATCCGCTTGGCCTTGGCAGGGTATGAAAATGGAATTTGTAACCAGAACCCACTTGTCTTGGGTTATACAAGTCCAATTTTGATAAAAAAGAGAGTTTTCCTCAGAGAGGGGCTTCCAGGCAAGAAGTTCCTGCAGCCCAACAGAGGGAGTCATTGAGTTTGTTTCCTATGAGTTTGTGATCTGTCCTCTCCTCCCCTAGGGGTGGAAGCAGTCCACTGGGTGGAAGCAGTCCACTGTCTTGATCTATAAGAAGCTTGTGTTTGAGGCTTTCTTCTGGAGCGTCTATATCTACCCCTCTGAGGCCTGTCTGAAGTGGGAAAGGACCAATTTTTAGAAGGCCAATTCCTGCTAAATCTTGGTGGCTGTACTTGTAAGAAATCTTTAACTGTTTGCATGGATTTCGCCTTATCCTCCATCTTTTTAATCACCTCTTCAGCTTTTGATCCAAACAAAACATTATGCTGAACAGGAGCATCCAATAATTTAGCTTTTACTTGTTCTGGCAAATTTTGTTCCTTTAGCCATGCATGCCTTCTAATGACTGTGCCGGAGGCAGCAGCCCTACAAGAAGCCTACAAGGCATCAAATCCACAGGGTAAACCATGCTTCCCAACTTGTTCAGTAGCATGCAATAAGTCATGTAATTCCTTATCATCTGCAGAGGCAGAAATGGAGGTAAGCTTTTGTTTTAAAACAGACAAGAGAAATTGCTGGTATTTCAGCATATGAAACTGACAGTTTAAAGCCCTAATGGACAAAGTAGCAGAAGTGTACACTTTTTTGCCCCATCTTTCTAAAGATCTAGAATCCTTTTCAGTGGGAATGGAATTTTTGGCATAAGCGGTCTCAACTCCCTTAGGGCCCTGAGAAATGGTTTCAGGGTCAGCAGAAGGGTTCTTGTATAAAAACTCGTGGGAATCAGGAACCCTGTAATATCTATCAGGCTTAACAGGAGCAGGAGGAAGAGAGAAAGGGGTTAAGTTAGCCTCTGAAAAAGCATCATCCACAATATCCAAAACAGGAGGAATAGCCAGGGGTCTATGTTGGGGGAGAAGAAAATCCCTTAGTCTTTTCTTAGATTCCAAATACTCCTGTCCTTCCCAGTGGAAATGTTCCCTCATTTCATGCAAAGTTTCCCCAAAAGAGAAATCCTCAGGGGGAGAAGCTGAAGGAATGGATTCCTCAGCATCAGAATCCTCATAAGGAGGGAAAGAATATTCCTGGTCAGAAGAAGAAACAGAAGCCTGATCTGAGGAATCATAAACATCCTGCCTTGGCCTTTTATCTGGAGGGGGAGGAGAATTAGAAGTTATGTACTCACCATAACGTTCCATCTGAGTAGGTGACTTCATTTGGATGCAACCTGTGGGTATCGGATCCGACCTCGGATCCGAGCCGGCATTTCAAAAGCTTAGGCTCCGAGCTCCTAGCTCCTCCCTCTTACCCATAACCCCTTGCCAAGCCCTGACTGACCTCAGATTGAGTTTGCCTAAATAATACTGACTACAGTACATGAACAAAAGCATAAATACTCGCTCTATAAAGGTCAGGGGGATGGAGGGGGGGATGGTTGCATCCAAATGAAGTCACCTACTCAGATGGAATGTTATGGTGAGTACATATCTTCTAAATCTGAAGTAGGCAGACTTCATTTGTCTGCAACCTGTGGGACAGAGTCCCCAGCTACCTGAATCTTGGGCGGCCGTCATGGAAGGATGTTCCGGAGCACCGCTGAGCCAAAGGATGCTCTTCCTCTGGAAACAACATCCACTTTATAATGAGAAATAAAGGTATGAGGCGAGGCCCAAGTAGCTGCCGCGCAGATATCATCCAATGACACACGGGACTTAAAGGCGGCTGACGTGGAGACTGCCCTAGTAGAATGAGCCGTAACCCTCTGAGGAGCAGGTCTACCTGAAGGGTCATAAGCCTGCAGAATACAATTAGCAATCCACCTAGATAGTGTGACTTTAGACACTGCTTTACCCAAAGCAAATTTAGAAGGAGATGAACAGCTGATCTGATTGCCTGTGACCAGCTGTTCTGTGAATATAAAATCGTAATTGTCTATGAACATCCAAGGAATGCAATTTGTATTCTCCTTTGTTTGAGCACTTGGGAAAAAACACAGGTAAATTGATTGACTGGTTGATATTAGATTCTGAAGAGACCTTCGGAAGAAAAGATGGATTGGTCCTGAGGCACACCCTATCTGGAAAGAAAGAAAGGTAAGGCGGCTTGACGATAGAGCCTGAAGTTCAGACACTCTTCTGGCTGAAGTGATAGCTACTAAGAAGGCAGTCTTCCAGGAAAGGTACTTTAGATCTGTAGAAGCTGCAGGCTCGAAGGGAGGAGCAGTAAGGGCTTGCAGAACTAAGGATAGGTCCCAAGGTGGTACAATCTCCTTGACTGGAGGCCTCAATAAAAAATCCCTTTGAGAAAGGTTTTGCACAATTTAGCCGTCATGAGGGGAGCTGTCTCATGACCAATGTGATAATGCGAGATGGCTGCCAATTGTACCTTAATCGTGGAAGAACTTGCCCCTTGATGAAAGAGATCTGTTAAAAAATCCAGCACTGCTGACATAGGTGCTGAGAAAGGATCCAAAGTTCTCTGAACCGCCCAAATAGAGAATCTTTTCCATTTACTCCGATAAACCTGCCTGGTGGAAGGTTTATGAGCTGCCACTAAAATGGCCTTGACCGGTGACGAGATACCGGGAGTCCTAATCAAGGATGGAACTGGAGCAGCCAAGCTGTCAATTTCAGGGTGTGTAGATTGGGAACCGAAATTCCCAGAGGGTGGGAGAGGAGATCCGGAATCGGATCCAGAATCCAGGGTGGATTGATTTTGTGAGACCATACAAAGGGGAACCAGGGTTGACGAGGCCAGAATGGGGCAATGAGAATCATTCTGCTCCCCAAACTGTTGGCTTTCTGCAGAAGCCTCTGCATCAGAGGTAGTGGAGGGTAGGCATAAAGGAGACCGGGAGGCCAAGCATGCACCAGCATCTCTCGAATTCCCTGGTGGGGAAGCAGAGCGAAGAAATTGTCGATTTGGCATTTGAGGGAGAGGCAAAAGATCGCAACAGGGTTGCCCCAAACGGCAAAAATCTTCTTCGCTACCTGAGGATTGAGAGACCACTCGTGAGGTGAAAGAATGGTGCGACTGAGTTTGTCCGCAAGGATGCTGGATTTTCCCGGAATGTGCGTTGCTACCAGAAAGCGTTTGGTGGAAATTGCCCATTCCCAGACTCTCATGGCCTCTCGACAAAGGGGATAGGACCTGGTTCCTCCCTGTTTGTTGATGTACCAGACTCCCGACATGTTGTCTGTCTGAATCGCAATAGTCCCTGAAGGAAGAACGTGGTGAAGTGCTTGCAACGCTAGGAGCACCGCCCTCATTTCCAGGACATTTATATGCAACGACGTCTCTGTTGGGTTCCACGTGCCTTGGACAATCTTTCCCGCAGAATGCCCCCCCCACCCGAGGCAGGAAGCGTCCGTGGTCACTGTGGCTCGGGGAAACGCAGCACAAAAAGGTCTCCCTGTCTGGGGCTCCGGAGACAGAAGCCACCAAAGAAGGGAATCCTTGCACGCTTTGCTGACCGCTATCGGAGAGTTGAGAGAGGAACTGAGAGGGGACCACTGAACCTGAAGGGTCCATTGAAGAACCCGCATGCGTAGGCGCGCATGAATAAGAAGCGGGATAGCTGCCGCCATCGAACCTAGGGCCCTCAGGACCGAAGCTGCAGTCGGAAAAGGTTGCAGGACCGCTGCTACATGACACTTCAGGTTGGCAATTCTGTCTGGAGTGAGGAAGGCTCGCATTGACCTGGTGTTTAGCCTTCCTCCTATGAAATCTATAACTTGTGTGGGGTGCAGCAAAGATTTCTCCCAGTTGACAGTGATGCCCAACCTTGGGGCTAGTCGAAGAAAGTAGTCCCTGGCTGAGCACAGAAGATGCCTTGATGATGCCGTCAGGAGCCAGTCGTCCAGGTACGGAAAGACCTGTAATCCCTGGAGCCTCAGGTGGGCCGCTACAACAGCTAAAACCTTGGTGAACACCCTGGGGGCTGAGGTGAGACCAAAGGGAAGGGCCCTGAACTGATAATGACTGGCTCCCAGCCGGAAGCGAAGAAACCTCCTGGACCGTTTGTCCATGCGAATGTGGTAGTACGCGTCCTTGAGGTCGATGGAGCACATCCAGTCGTTCTCCCTCAAGAGGGGGAGTATAGATTGAAGGGTGACCATCCGGAACTTTTGCTTGGTTACTGACAGGTTCAGCAGGGAAAGATCTAAGATCGGTCTTAAGTCCCCCGTTTTCTTTGGCACTAAAAAGAACCTGGAGTAAAACCCTGACTGGGTTTGATCTGGGGGGACGCACTGGATAGCTCTTTTTTCTAGCAGCTGTCCGATTTCGATAGCTGCTGCCTCCCTTTGGTCGGGTGGAACATCTGGGAGGCTGCGAGATCTGGGAACCTTGTACAGGGGAATTGTATAACCTCTGGGTATCACACGAAGCACCCAACGGTCTGTTGTGATGGACTCCCAAGAAGTCAGGTGCCTCGAACGCCCCGACTGCCTCCAGAGACGGACAGCCGGGCAACCTTTCAGGGCTGCTGCGTGGGCCTATCAGAGAAAGGTTCTCTGGACCCAAAGTTGCTAGGAGCCCCCCTGCCTCTAGGACGGCGACCTCCCGTCCTCCTCTGCCACGGAAGGACTGGTTATCCGGAGCAGGTTGGGACTGCTGCGATTTCCGGAACCACATCTTCTTCTGTCCCTTTTGGTTCTTGAGAAGGACCTCTGGGGAGCTGAGAAGCGGACTCGACGGCAGACAGCGTCTTCCCGTCCTTTTCGCTCTGGACTAATGTTTGCGAACAGTTTTGCCAAACAAGGCAGAACCATCAAGGGGCATTCGCAAGGTCGCCTTGAAGGGCTCTGCGAAATCACAGTGGCGGAGCCAGGCCTGTCGCCTCATGACTAGGCCTGCTCCGCTGGCTCTAGCGCTCCCTCAGTAGCGTGAGAAAGCAGCCGCATAGACGATTGAAACTGATCTAAGAGTGGCCATTCGGGTGGAGTATACCTGTTTATCCTCACTCGACATGGACTCTGGGGGAGATGCAGCGTATTCTTTAGTCAGATCCCGCTGCATCCTGATGACGTGTGCCATGTAGTTCAGCGCTCTCAAAGAGAAGGTTGCTGAACTGAAAACTCGCTTCCCAATGCGATCCATCGAGCGGGACTCCTTGCCCGGAGGATGCATAGATGGACTCTCCTGGGCCAACTCCCTCTTAGTGGCTGCAGCCATCATCATGGCATCTACTGGGGGGCCTTAGCTCCAGTGAGTGCGGTCCGCCGGAGGGGAAAGGATACGGTCAGGACGCTTAGGTACAGGCTCAACGGTGTCCGGATCCTTCCACACTCTGATGGATATAAGGTCCACCAGAGGGTCGGCAGGAGGGGACACCCAAGAGGTAGATGGGCCCGCCTCGAATGCCTCCAAGAACACAGACTCGTCTGAGGAGGCCTTGGGGGCAGACCACCCCCCCCGATCCTCAACATTTCCATAATGTCTCCAAATGAGACCCCTTCAGAGGTGGACCTTGGGAGCCTCCCCTTCATCCAAGTCTGTGTCTTCGGTAATGGACTCGGGGGAGTCCATGTGCCTCCTTTTGCACTTACGCTTCCGAGGTACTTCTTCGGGGGGGCTGTCCGAGGAGTACTCTTCCGCAGCTGGATGTTCCAAGGGAACTACTTGGGACATCGAGGCGGGCTGTCCCTGGGACCGGCTGGTGGGGGCCTGGCCCAACTGCAAGGGAGTGCGGGATGGAGCCGTGGCAGGGACCGGGGTCCGTAGTCCTCAACAGTGCCCTTTCCACTACGTCGAAGGCCGAGGGGGAGCCAGCTTCTCTAAACCCCGAGAGCCGACCCCCACTCGGATCCGACGCACGGATCGGAGCCGGAGCTGAGACCGTCGGATCCAAGAGACCGGTGTGCTCCGACCTAGACGGAGCCGAAGATACACCAGCTCCCTCGGACCCGAGGCTCGGTCCTCGGCTCAGAGAGGTCGGGTCCGAAGTACCCGAAGCACTCAAGGGATGGGACGGATCTGAGGTGCGCCGACCTATTGGATCCGACCCACACCCGGATCCAACTCTGCCCGGCGCCGACAGCTCCGAACCCATGGTATGGGTCGGAGAAGGAGCCAAAGGGGCGAAAAAAGGGGTCGAATCCCCTCCCGGATGGGGGGGGGGGGGCTAGGAGCACTCCCATTTGCATTTGGGCCTGGATGAATTTCCTCATCATCCGGTCCATATCTGCTTCACTCATGGAGAATGTGGATCTGGTGGAGGCCACCGAAGCGGACCTAGAGAGCCGCCTTGGGGACCTCGCTGAAGGGCTAGCCTCCTCCTCCTCGGGCCCAGGAGAGAACCGAGGGGAGTGGAGCCGAGGAGGAGGAAAGCTAGAAGGCACAGGGGAGGCCCGCTTAGATGGAGGAGCCGAACTGGAGGTTTCAGCCTCCGCTTGTGGTGCCTCTCCTTCTTCTCTCTCTCTAGAAGACTCTCTCCTCCGGCATCTTAGAGGGAGGTTGAGTCCCAGCCGGAGGAGGAGAGCCCACAGCAACTGCTTGCTGAGTAGAAGGGCAGAAGCGGCGGTATCTGGAGGAGAAGTCCCGCCAGCACCAGCTTCGACCTCCGCTCAAAGCTGGGGTTGAACCCTGCACAAATGGTACAACCAGATGACAGGTGTTCAACCCCAAGCATGACCAAGAGTGTGGCCATCCGCTGGGGACAGCTTATGGCCACACTCGGTACATTTAGAGAATACAGCCTTATGGGCTTCAGACATATTAAGCCCTAACAGGCCTCAAACAAACACACACACACAAACTACGCAAAACCCGAGAAAAGTTTAAAATAAAGAGAGAGGAAAGCCTAACACAATCACTTCTAAATAATAAAATTAAAAAAGTTAAGGTTTTTGAAAATTTTTCTGTCAAAAACAACTTATCTGCACTAGGAGCTCAGGAATCCGTCGCAACTTGAAAGCGGCAAACGAAATCTGAGGTCAGTCAGGGCTTGGCAAGGGGTTATGGGTAAGAGGGAGGAGCTAGGAGCTCGGAGCCTAAGCTTTTGAAATGCCGGCTCGGATCCGAGGTCGGATCCGATACCCACAGGTTGCAGACAAATGAAGTCTGCCTACTTCAGATCCCCTAATCATAGTAAGTAAATCCTCCGCCATCTTGAGTAACTGTTTCTGTGACTTGGGAGCCGGTTCAGAAGAGGCCTGTGTTGTAGTCTTTGATTTAGAAGGAGTCTTTGCCTTTGGCTTGGCCTTTATTAGAAGCTGAGTAGGCCTGAAAACCCCTTCGGAAGCCACTACCTGCACAGCGGCTCCGGACCCATCCGAAGGAGCATTGTCCGAAGATCCTGCAATAGAAATATTTAAATGCCTGGCTGGCTCCTCATGAGAGTCCGTTTCGGCCATCAGTTCTGAAATGGCCGACGACAGGGGCTGCAAAAGCGCCTCACTGACGATGGCCGAACCTGAAGCTGGCTCCGCTTGTGCGCTACCATCAGATTTGGACCTCGGAGGTCTGTCTTTATCCTTGCGACGTTTGTGAACTGCGGTAGCCAGAACCGTATCAGACGACATTTTGTAGTTAAAGCGTCTACCGAAGTAATGAAAAGCAAAATCATACCTTCGTTTAATTGTACGTTGATTGAATCTAGCACAAAACAGACAACTAGCTACATCGTGCTCAGGGCCTAAGCAAGGAATACAGTAAGAATGAAAATCCTTATGAGGTATTTGCTTCCCACATGAAATACAATTATTAAGTTTTTCTGACATCGGACTGGAGCAAGAAAAAGTTTTCCCAATGGGGTACTTAGCTTTGAGTGGAGAAGAAAGTCTTCGGACTGAAGTCTATCAGAAAAAATTGTCAGGAGTCAGCCGACCGGCACTTGCGAACTGCTATCACCGCACAGCAAGAAAGACTGGAGAAGATGGTGTCAGCTGTCAGCTTTGTACTCCTGGCACTCTGACGTTAGGGAGCATGGTTGAACAGCCGACGCCGGACCCAGACTTTGGGATTCTGGCCGACCGAGGACTGCCTGCCGGCAGGGGAGAACCCTACAGTCATGACTGCAACAGTGAAACACGAACATCTGAGCATTGCCATTTAGATTCTTGACATAACTATAGAATGCCTTGTGGTTGTCTTTGGAATCTTTAGCAATTTTATTTTCGTAACTAGCTTTGGAGGATTTTATGAGGGATCTCAGCTTCTTACTGAGGCTGGTAAGGGAGTTTTTTGCATCCTGGGATTTTCCTCTTTTCTGCAACAGTTTCTTCCTTCTGTTGTATAGTTTGTTTATGGCAGGGGACCACCAGACTGGCTTCCTTTGTTTGGAGGAAAGCATCTTGGTTCTACTTGGGATGGCACGATTCATGCACGAGTGAATGTGCTCGTACAGTGCCTTAGTGTAGGATTTAGCAGTCGAACTTTCAGTTCCCGTCTGCATGGGTGTCATGAAGTTCCGTCACTTCTCCAAAGACAACTTCATGCTACTTAAGTTAGAAGTTTTTTTTACGGAGGATTCCTTACTGGGAGGGTGGGGGTGGGATGTGGATGTCAAGGGTGACTAGCTTACTGTCAGACCTGACCAATGAGGGGGTGACCACTGGTGTGGAGCATTTATCTCCCATGTTGGTAATGACCAGATCTAGGATATTGGAGCCCCTGGTGGGACAATGGATTAGCTGATCCAGGGCATTGGAATTTATGAATTCCAAGAACCATTGGGAAAAGGTGTAGGTACCAGAGTAGTTCTCCCAGTTAATGGCAGGGTGTTAGATTTTATCTTAATATTTTCCAGTATGTTTAGAAAGGTGTAGTGAGAATCTTTGGGCATGGTTGGATTGCAGTCTTACCTAGTTTTAGTTGCACCTGGAGAATTTCAGATGCATTGGGTTGGGCAACTAGCCTGGAGGTGTGAATATCCTTGGTGAATATGGACACGCCTCCACCTTTAGTGTTTCAGTCTTGGATTGGTGGCCGAAAAGTGTGGTAAGAGTTCTAGCCTGGTATTGCAGGGGTGCTCATGG